>NW_026872086.1:0-55000 GCF_033458585.1 Syngnathus typhle
TAGCCAGTTGCAGAGGTACTGAGGCCCAGCGCGTCAAGTTTGCTGATGAGGCGTTGTGGCACAATGGTGTTGAAGGCAGAACTGAAGTCCACAAACAGCAACCTCACATACGAGTCCCTTCTCTCCAGGTGGGTGAGGGCCGAGTGGAGGGCAGAGCAGATGGCATCCTCAGGGGACCGTTTGGCTCGGTACGCAAACTGGAAGGAGTCAATGGTGGGGGGGAGAACGGATCGGATGTGCTCCATGACAAGCCGCTCAAAGCACTTCATGATGATGGGCGTAAGTGCCACGTGGCGATAGTCATTGAAGCAGGACGGAGCGGGTTTCTTCGGCACAGGTACGATGGTGGCAGCTTTGAAACACGACGGGACGATGGCCTGCTGCAGGGAAGTGTTAAAGATGTCTGTGAAGACATCCGTCAGTTCACCAGTCCTTCAGTCCTTCAGCGCTCGACCCGGGATGTTGTCAGGGCCCGCCGCCTTACGGATGTTGATAGCGGAAAGCGCCCTCCTCACGCTGTCGGCGGAGAGGCACAGGGGCAGCTCGTCTGAAGGGGGAGTGGCCTTCAGCGGCCAAGTGCTGTTCTGAGCGTCGAAGCGAGCAAAGAAGCGGTTGAGGTCATTGAGCAGACGGACGTCGCCTTCACAGCTCTGCGGCGCGGGCTTGTAATCCGTGATGGTCTGAATGCCCTGCCAAAGGCTCCGTGCGTCCCTGCTGTCCTTGAAGTGGGCGGTAATTTTGCACGAGAACGCCCTCTTTGCTTCTTTGATGCCCCGGGACAGGTCGGCCCTCGCAGTCCTCAAGCCAGCCTCATCCCCCGCTCTAAAGGCTTTGTCCCTGGCCCTCAGCAGCCTGAAGACAGCCCCTGTCAGCCATGGCTTCCGGTTAGCCCGAGCGACGATGGATTTTGAGAGAGTCACAACATCAATGCACTTCCTGATGTAGGAGGAAACAGAGTCAGTATACTCCTCAATGTCTGTCCGATCGTCGCAAGTGGCAGCCCTCCTAAACATGTCCCAGTCAGTAGAGCCAAAGCAGTCACGCAGTGCATCAGAGGCACCCTCAGGCCACACCCGTACCTGCTTGCGAACCGGCCTGGACGCTCTCACCATTTGTCTGTATGCGGGCAAAAGCATAACAGTGATATGGTCAGAAGGTCCAAGATGGGGGAGGGGGGCGGCTTTGAAAGCTCCTTTATGTGAAGAGTAGACCCGGTCCAGGAAGCTGTCGCCACGCGTAGGAAAATTAACATGCTGGTGAATCCTCGGAAAAACAGACTTCAGGTTAGCATGCTTAAAATCCCCAGCGAAGATGGTCAAACCGTCAGGGTGCGCTGTCTCTTGTTCACTGACAGCCTGGTACAGTTCACTAGGAGCCGCGATCCTGTCGCCTTCGATGTTGGAAGGCGGGATGTAAACCGCGACTAGCAGAATCGCGGTAAATTCCCTTGGCAGGTAAAAAGGACGGCACTTAATGATCACGAACTCCGCCAGTGGTGAGCAGTGCTTGCATACCACTACAGAGTCTCGGCACCATTCGTCACGGATGTAGACGCATATTCCACCTCCACGAGATTTACCCCCTTTCACAATGGCCCGGTTCGCCCGATAGCACGCTAGCCGCTCCAGATGTACGGCAGAGTCCGGAATGTTGACAGTCAACCAAGTCTCAGTGAACACGAGCACACAGCAGTCCCGCAGTCATTGCTGTACGCACAGTGACGAATGGACTCTCCGCCTGGAGGTGCCCAGAAAATTACTTAATAGTCTCCCATGTGGTTCTTGCAAAAGAGTGAGCACCAAATGTGACAACAGCCATGCCTAACGAGCAAAAGGACAAGGTGTGTTCTTTCATCAAAAAAGATGTGGCCAAAGAGTCTGTCAGAAGGGACATTTAAAAACACATGCAAGAACACACACAGGTGAGAAACGTTTTTCCTGCTCAGTTTGTGGCCAAAGATTGTTAGGGTTGACAAATTACAGTGGAGCCTCGGTTTTCAAACGTCCCAGTTCTCGAACAAATCAGTATTTGAACAAAAAATTCGAGATTTTTTTGCTTCGGATGTCGGACGAAATTCGGTGGTTGAACCTCGCGAGATGAGCCGAGAGGACCCGCATGCCAACTAACTCCGTTCGTTATTACATTCTCGTTATTCTGAGGATTGCATCAACTCTAATCACGCCTCCAAAGTAAGCAAGTGGGAGCAGTAAAGCCATCCTAAAACACAAAGACGCTCCTAAAGCAATGCGACAGTGAGCGCCCGGCGCGCTGCGGTTGCCAGATCGGACCAAATTAAGCTCCCTGCGCACTGAGGTCCACTTAAATTTTGGAAAGTCTATTAGGACTTCCATCCATCCATCCATCCATCTTCTTCCGCTTATCCGGGGTCGGGTCGCGGGGGCAGCAGCTTCAGGAGGGACTCCCAGACTTCCCTCTCCCCAGCCACTTCATCTAGCTCATCCCGGGGGATCCCAAGGCGTTCCCAGGCCAGCTGAGAGACATAGTCTCTCCAGCGCGTCCTGGGTCGTCCCCGGGGTCTCCTACCGGTGGGACATGCCCGGAACACCTCCCCAGGGAGGCGTCCAGGAGGCATCCTGATGAGATGCCCGAGCCACCTCATCTGGCTCCTCTCAACGTGGAGGAGCAGCGACTCTACTCCGAGTCTCTCCCGGATGACCGAACTTCTCACCCTATCTCTAAGGGAGAGCCCGGACATCCTGCGGAGAAAACTCATTTCGGCCGCTTGTATCCGGGATCTCGTTCTTTCGGTCACGACCCATAGCTCGTGACCATAGGTGAGGGTAGGAGCGTAAATCGACCGGTAAATTGAGAGCTTTGCCTTTTGGCTCAGCTCTCTCTTTACCACGACGGACCGGTACAAAGTCCGCATTACTGCCGACGCTGCACCGATCCGCCTGTCGATCTCGCGCTCCATCCTCCCCTCACTCGTGAACAAGACCCCAAGATACTTAAACTCCTCCACTTGGGGCAGGATCTCATCCCCGATCCGGAGAGGGCATTCCACCCTTTTCCGATCGAGGACCATGGACTCGGATTTGGAGGTGCTGACCCTCATCCCGACCGCTTCACACTCGGCTGCGAACCGCTCCAGTGAGAGCTGGAGATCACGGCCTGAAGAAGCCAACAGCACCACGTCGTCTGCAAAAAGCAGAGACGCGATGCTGAGGTCCCCAAACCGGACACCCTCAACGCCTCGGCTGCGCCTAGAAATTCTGTCCATAAAAACTATGAACAGAATCGGTGACAAAGGGCAGCCTTGGCGGAGTCCAACCCTCACTGAGAACGAATCCGACTTACTGCCGGAAATGCGGACCAAACTCTGGCATCGGTGATACAGGGACCGAACCGCCCTTACGAGTTGGCTCGGTACCCCGTACTCCCGAAGCACCCCCCAGAGAACCTCCCGAGGGACACGGTCGAACGCCTTCTCCAAGTCCACAAAACACATGTGGACTGGTTGGGCGAACTCCCATGCACCCTCGAGGATCCTGCTGAGGGTGAAGAGCTGGTCCACTGTTCCACGGCCAGGACGAAAGCCACACTGTTCCTCCTGAATCCAAGGTTCGACCTCCCGACGGACCCTCCTCTCCAGCACCCCTGAATAGACCTTCCCAGGGAGGCTGAGGAGTGTAATTCCCCTGTAATTGGAACACACCCTCCGGTCCCCCTTCTTAAAGAGGGGAACCACCACCCCAGTCTGCCAATCCAGAGGCACTGTCCCCGATGTCCACGCGATGCTGTAGAGACGTGTCAGCCATGACAGTCCCACAACATCCAGAGCCCTTAAGAAATCCGGGCGGATCTCATCCACCCCCGGGGCCTTGCCACCGAGGAGTTTTTTAACTACCTCAGTGACTTCAACCCCAGAGATTGGAGAGTCCATCTCAGAGTCCCCAGGCCCTGCCTCCACAATGGAAGGCGTGTCGGTGGAATTGAGGAGGTCTTCGAAGTATTCTCCCCACCGACACACGACGTCCCTAGTCGAGGTCAGCAGCACGCCATCTCCACTGTAAACAGTGTTGACGTTGCACTGCTTCCCCCTCCTGAGACGCCGGATGGTGGACCAGAATCTCCTCGAAGCCGTCCGGAAAGCATTCTCCATGGCCTCGCCAAACTCCTCCCACGCCCGGGTTTTTGCCTCAGCAACCGCCGAAGCCGCGTTCCGCTTGGCCATCCGGTACCTGTCAGCTGCCTCGGGAGTCCCGCAGGCCAAAACGGCCCGATAGGACTCCTTCTTCAGTTTGACGGCATCCCTTACCGCCGGTGTCCACCAGCGGGTTCGGGGATTGCCGCCACGACAGGCACCAATGACCTTACGGCCGCAGCTCCGTTCGGCCGCCTCAACAATGGAGGCGCGGAACAAGGTCCACTCGGACTCAATGTCCCCCGCCTCCCCCGGGACCTGGGAAAAGTTCTGCCGGAGGTGGGAGTTGAAGCTCTTCCTGACAGGGGATTCCGCCAGACGTTCCCAGCAGACCCTCACAGAACGTTTGGGTCTGCCAGGTCGGACCGGCATCTTCCCCCACCATCGGAGCCAACCCACCACCAGGTGGTGATCAGTTGACAGCTCCGCCCCTCTCTTCGCCCGAGTGTCCAAAACATGCGGCCGCAAATCCGATGACACGACTACAAAGTCGATCATCGAACTGCGGCCGAGGGCCTCCTGGTGCCAAGTGCACACATGGACACCCTTATGTTTGAACATGGTGTTCATTATAGAAAATCCGTGTCGAGCACAGAAGTCCAATAATAGAACACCGCTCGGGTTCAGATCGGGGGGGCCGTTCCTCCCAATCACGCCCTTCCAGGTCTCACTGTCATTGCCCACGTGAGCATTGAAGTCACCCAGTAGAACGATGGAGTCCCCAGAAGGAGCGCTCTCCAGCACTTCCTCCAGGGACTCCAAGAAGGGTGGGTACTCTGAGCTGCCGTTTGGTGCATAGACACAAACAACAGTCAGGACCCGTCCCCCCACCCGAAGGCGGAGGGAGGCTACCCTCTCGTTCACCGGGGTGAACCCCAATGTGCAGCCGCCCAGCCGGGGGGCAATAAGTATACCCACACCTGCTCGACGCCTCTCACCGTGGGCAACTCCAGAGTGGAAGAGAGTCCAGCCCCTCTCGAGAGGGCTTGAACCGGAACCCAAACTGTGCGTGGAGGCAAGTCCGACTATATCTAGTCGGAACTTTTCTGCCTCGCACACCAGCTCGGGCTCCTTTCCAGCCAGAGAGGTGACATTCCATGTCCCAAGAGCCAGCTTCTGCAGCCGGGGATCAGACCGCCAAGGTCCCTGCCTTTGGCCGCCGCCCAGCTCGCACTGCACCCGACCCCTTTGGCCCCTCCCACAGGTGGTGAGCCCATGGGAAGGGGGACCCACATTTCCTTTTCGGGCTTTGCCCGGCCGGGCCCCATGGGCGAAGGCCCGGCCACCAGACGCTCGCCTTCGAGCCCCGCCTCCAGGCCTGGCTCCAGAAGGGGGCCCCGGTGACCCGCGTCCGGGCGAGGGAAATCTGTTTCCATATATATTCTTCATCATAAGGGGCTTTTTGAGCCGTGCTTTGTCTGGCCCCTCACCTAGGACCCGTTTGCCATGGGTGACCCTACCAGGAGCATGAAGCCCCAGACAACATGGCTCCTAGGATCATAGGGGCACGCAAACCCCTCCACCACGATAAGGTGACGACTCATGGAGGGGCCATTAGGACTTTAAAAATATTTTCTAAATTTTAGCGACGGCTCTGTCGCAATAATGCGACCAGCACGGTGCAGTTGCGTGTTCGGCGCTGCGCTGCAGTTACGTGATCGGACAAAAATGCGCAAATGGAAAAAAATTGTTAAAAAAGACAGGTTTTTTTGCTTGGAATAGATAATTTTTTTTTCCATTATTTGTAAAGGGAAAACATTATTTGGAATTCGAACGATTCACTTCTGGAACAGCCTTCTTGAACGGATTGTGGTCGAAAACCGAGGCTCCACTGTTCTTGATCGTATGATTATGTTGGAATGTAGACTATATTGATTAACCAGTTGCTGAGGGGAACAAACTCCCCCTCCTGCCCTGTTTTTTCTCAATAAATATGTCCTTATATGTTCAGAGTTTCTGAATAGATATTTGAAAGAGTAATATGGGAAATTACTTTAAAATATATGTAGTCTCCGCTCAGCATCTGTTGCCATTTAAATTATGCCGGTTTCAAGGCTGAATTCGTGTGTCACATGACGTGCGTTCGCGTCGCACCAGAAGTCATGTCATGCAGCCTGATAATTGGCAAAAAAAAAAGTATTTCTGAGGATGCAGCCTGTGAATTGAGACACAGCGAGTGAATCTTTGTTTGCAAGACTAGTTCTCTTGCTAGCAATGAGGCTTTAACACCTACCGCTAATCAAAAATTCAAACACACTACAACCAAGCAGGGTTAGCAGATGTAGCTGTCTGTCAGACTCTAGTGGGAATTTAACTCACACCCTCTGAGTTACAATTCTAATGCTCTTATTAATGAGCTACGCGGTCTTGCCTGGCAAAACTGTGTCAACCTTTTAGAAGATTGACCAAAAGAAACGCTTGAAAATGTAGTCTAAACAGGACTGTAAGCCAGTGATTCTCATCCAGTGTGGACACATTGGTGTGCCGTCTGAAATTATAAAATTTCCCTTAATATCCTCAAAGACAATAACAACTCATCACATAACTGCTGGTCACCAGTACTATGGACAAGATAAGTGGAATTACACCCTCAACTCTTATATGTCAAGCTTGCGCAGTAAATGTTTAGTATACAATCAGGCCTCAGTGAGAATTGAACTCACGACCCCTAGTTTACAAGACCAGTGCTCTAACCACTGAGCTACAAGGCCTGTTCTGCTGTGGTTGATTATAAACTATAAATTATTTAACTACAATATTACAAAGTGGAAATCAGGATGTCACCACGTTTACCTCCCATGCTACTATTCTGCGACCAAGCAAGGCTAGATAGCTTGGCCAAGTTTGAGAATCAGTTAGCGTGCTTGAACCTCTGGTTGAAGCTGGTGGTTGAAGCTGGTGGTTGAAGCGCTAGTTTTTATGTACAAGTTTGAATGAGACAACAGCCAGGAACAGCCATGATTAATGAGAAACAGGAGGCCGGGCCAGAGCAACTTTGATAAAAGAGGAGGGGAAAGAGAAGGACGAAGAGGATATCTACAGTATGCCCTCAACTTGTCTTGAGTCAGAAGTTGATATTTTATACCAAACACTGGAAATGTTCTCAGTCTTGGAAAATGTTTGCTCATAAGAGGAGTTTGAAACTACACCTAAGAATACACACAGAAGGGAAACGTTTTTCCAACGATTCTCTCAGAAGAGGCACTTAACAAGTCACATGAGAACCCAGACTGGGGAGAAACGTTTTTCCTGCTCAGTTTGTGGCCAAAAATTCTTTCAGAAGGGTGACTTGCAAACACACACAAGAACCCACACCAGTGAGATATCCTTTTCCAGATCACTTTGTGGCCAAAGATTCTCTCACAAAGTAAACTTAAAACTACATGCAAGAACACACTCAGCTGAAAAAATATTTTTCCTGCTCAGTTTGTAGCCAATCTTTCGCAGAACTGTCACCTAAAAATAATGACAAGAACACACACAGTTGAGAAACCTTTTTCCTGCCCAGTTCCTGGCCAAATATTCTCACAGAAGGGTGACTTAAAAACACACACAAATACCCCCACCCATGAGAAACCTTTTTCCTGCTCAGTTTGTGGCCAAAGATTCGGTCAGACGGGACACTTAAAAACACATGCAAGAGTACACAGGACAGGAAACGTTTTCCTGCTCAGTTTGTGGCCAAAGATTCTATCAGAAGGTAAACTTAAAAACACATGGAAGAACACACACAGGTGAAAAAAATTTTTCCTGCTCAGCTTGTGGCCAAATATTCTCTCAGAAAGTAAACTTAAAATCAAATGCAAGAACACACTGGTGAAAAACCTGTCTCCTACTCACTTTGTGGCCAAAGATTCTCTCTGAAGAGAAACTTCAAAATCCACTAATTGTCGGACACCACGAGCGGTTACCTAATATGCAAGCCCCTTTTTTTTTGTTTGGCGCCACTGTGAGTGGCAGCCCCGCAGCAGTGTTCTCTCTTTTCCTCTTTATTTCCTTCCTTTCTCCTTTTTCTTTCTTTCTATTTGTCCATTCGGCAATGCTGGTGCTAGAGATGCACCGATCCGACTTTTTCAGTTCCGATACCGATACCGATGCCGTGCCTTTGCGTATCGGTCGATACCCGATACCGATCCGATATTATGGTTGATTTTTTTTTTTTAGACGTTTATTTCGAACATTAAAGAAATACAAGAAAAAAATAAAAATACAGAAAAATGATAACTCCATAATACAATAGAATATAAAAGAAAAAAGATATTGCATCATAATTTTCCTTTATCGTAAAATCATATTTGTTCAAAAAGGGAGTAGAAGGAAGCCTAAGCTTATCTGACTCTACCCCATGTAACTACATGTTTCTATTTAATTCTGTCAAGAATTTGTCCATAGTCAATATATTAAAGAAAGAAAAGAAAACATACATATATATATATATACATATATATATACATACATACACACATACATATATATATATATATACACATACATATATATACACATATATACACATATACATACATATATATACCATATATTTTCTCATTAAAATACAAATCAACTTAAACAACTTCACAGCATGTTACGGTATCCCGTCAATATTTTGTCCTTATACATTTTTTTAAACTTAGGTAAGGTACTACAGTTCTTTAATTCGTCACTGCTGGTGTTCCATAGTTCCACACCTCTAACTGTTATACAATGTAACTTTAAGTTTGTTCTCACCAAATCTCTTTTAAACATACGTGTTCCTCTTAAATAATGGGTACTTTCCCTCCACTCAAACAACCTCTGGATACTGTTTGGTAATTGATTATTTTTTATTTTGTACATGAGTTGGATGGTTTTAAAGTCGACTAGGTCGTTGTATTTCAGTGAGTTCAATTTAATAATTGAACTCACTGAAATAATAATTCCGATTTTATTTAAGAAGCTACATAACTCTACATGTGGAACAGAAAAGACAGTTCTCTGCTCTAAATTAGGGGTGTCCAAACTAACGGTCCAGTTTTTATTGGCCCGCAGCAAATTCTGAAAACATAATTGAATATGACCCGCACAAGAAGCTTGAGCTCAGCTTCTCAGTTTCCACACTAGATGGAGCCCGCCACACAAAGCGTTTGACGTCCCATTAACACCCCCCCGGAAGAGAAGCGAACACGCAGCGTTTGACATCCGATTAGCCCCCCCCCCCCCCAATTCGGGAGAGAAGCGAACGCGCAGCCTTTGACGTCCCATTAGCAACCCGAAGAGAAGCGAACGCGCAGGGTTTGACGTCCGCTTAGCAACCCGGGGAAGAGAAGCGAACGTTCGCTCCATGTTTGCGTTTGTTTAGAAAACTCTCGTGGCATGCGGCACACGTGCTGCTAGCGTATGACGTAGCCCGCGTCCCAATAGATTAAGGAAAGTATCGGCTCACAGATCGGCTGTATTTTCCGATACCCGATCCATCTATTTTCTTGATATCGGGACCGATATCCGATCCAGATATCGGATCGGTGCATCTCTAGCTGGTGCCATCTATCACAACTCGGTGTGTGCAGATTGTTTCGGATCGGATATTTTTTTCCCTGGGAGATGGGATGGCTGCACACATTGGTCGAGACCGGCGTGACTCTACGATGGCCATCCTGCTCATCCGGCCGGTGCTGACCAGATCCCTCGCCTTGGCCTCGCAGCCGCGACCCGTGTGGGAGGTCCGCTCCCTCATGCTCGTTGAAGCCAATGATCTTCGCCGTACCAGCCCCATGGTGACTATCTGCACGTGCCCCGACTGGGTGCCCAGGACGCTGCTCACACGTTTGCCTGTTTTGTGATGTTTTACCGATTTACGACCACGGTCCATTGGGCGGCGTTGAACTTGACTGCCCTTACACCTGTTTATGGACCCTGTGGAGGGTATTTTGCGTGTTTTGGGGTGTTCTTTGGAATTGAAGGGGGCTGGTTGGCCGGTGTTACTTTTTTCCTTTGTCTTGTTGCTTTGGTTTGATGGCTGAGATTCAAGAGTTTTTTTTTATTCAAGAGTTTTTATTCGCCATGTTTGAGCGTGCCAAACAAGGAATTTAACTTCGGTAAAAACACACCCTCAACATTTAGGTGACTAACAACATTCAGGACGTGAATAATGGCAAAAACAGTGTAGACAAATTCAAAAAGGTGTGAAGAGCTGAAGAGATGTTATTGCACAGTAATGTCTCTGAGACTCTATGAGTGGTGTGAGTTCATCAGAGCAACAGCCTGGGGGAAGAAGCTGTCTCTGTGTCTGCTGGTTTTGGCGTACCGAGCTCTATAACGCCGTCCGGAGGGGAGTAGTTCAAACAGACTGCAACCTTGGTGAGAAGGGTCTGTAGAGATGTTCCTTGCCCGATTCCTGGTCCTAGACAGGTACAAGTCTTAGATAGATGGGAGGTTGATTCCAATGATCTTTTCTGCAGTTCTGATTGTCCGTTGTAGTCTGTGCTTGTCTTGTTTGGAGGCCGATCCAAACCAGACAGTGATGGACGTGCAGAGGACAGACTGGATGATGGCAGTGTAGAAGGTCTTCAGAAGCTCTCGCGGCAGGTTGAACTTCTTGAGCTGTCTCAGGAAGTACAGCTTCTGCTGGGCTTTCTTCCAGACAGAGTCTATGTGGCCAGTCCATTTCAGGTCCTGAGAGATTGTGGTTCCCAGGAACTTGAAGGTGTCTGTGGAGAGATTAGTATTACTGCGGATAGTGAGGGGTAAAAGTGGTGAAGGGTCTCGCCTGAAATCCACTGTCATCTCCACGGTCTTGAGCGGGTTCACCTCCAGATGGTTTTGACTGCACCAGTGGACCAGACGCTCCACCTCTTGTCTGTACGCAGTCTCATCACCGTCCTGGATCAGTCCGATGAGAGTGGTGTCGTCTGCATACTTCAGGAGCTTCACAGGAGAGTCACCTGAGGAGAAATCATTGGTGTAGAGAGAGAAGAGCAGTGGGGAGAGGACGCACCCCTGAGGGGCTCCAGTGTTGGTGGTCCGGGTGTCAGATGTGATGCCCCCCAGCCTCAAACGCTGTCTCCTGTTGGTCAGGAAGCTGGTGATCCACTGACAGGTGGAGGCAGGCACCGCAAGCTGGATGAGCTTCTGTTGGAGGATGTCAGGGGCGATGGTGTTGAACGCCGAGCTGAAGTCCACGAACAGGATCCTGGCGTACGTTCCTGGGGTGTCCAGGTGGTGCAGGATGTAGTGCAGTCCCGTGTTGACCGCATCATCCACTGACCTGTTTGCCCGGTAGGCAAACTGGAGGTGGTCAAGCAGGGGGCCCATGACCTCCTTCAGGTGGTTCAGCACTAACCTCTCGAACGATTTCATGACCACAGATGTCAGTGCGACGGGTCTATAGTCATTCAAACCTGTGATGGCGGGCTTCTTGGCCACTGGAACGATGGTGGAGCTCTTGAAGCACGAGGGCACCTCACACAGCTCCAGAGAACGGTTAAAGATCCGTGCAAAGGTGGGCGCCAGCTGCTCAGCGCAGACTTTCAAGTAGGAAGGTGACACGCCGTCTGGGCCCGGTGCCTTTCTGGTCTTTTGTCTCCGGAACAGCTGGCGCACTTCCTCCTCGCGGACCTGGAGTGCCGGCGCGGCCTCTGCAAGAGAGTGAGTGGGTGACAACGATGATACAGGTGTGGACAGAGCAGTTGTGGGTAGAGGTGAGTATGTAGATTGTGCTGCCGGAGGTCCCGTTGTGTGGGAGGACAGATAAAACCTGCAGTAGAACTTGTTTAGCTGGTTAGCAAGCCTTGGGCTCTCGACAGGACGGGGGGTTCGTTTCTTGTAGCCCGTGATGCTCAGCAGACCTTTCCACACCGTTGAGGGATCAGGATTGGCAGAGAGGTGTCTCTTCAGGTTCTCCCCGTAGCACCTCCTGGCTTTCCTGACCTCTCGGTTCAGTGTGTTTCTGGTCTGCCTGAACAGCTCGCGGTCGCCGCTCCTGTAGGCCTCCTCCTTGACTTTGCGCAGCCTCCTGAGGTTCGGTGTAAACCAAGGTTTGTCGTTGTTGTACGTGCAGAAGGTCTTAGTCTGCACACACAGATCCTCACAAAAACTGATGTATATGTGACAGTGTCAGTGAGTTCATGAAAGTCTGAAGTTGCAGCTTCGAAAGCTCCCCAATCGCTGCAGTCAAAGCAGGCTTGGAGGTCCTGCCTTGACTCCACTGTCCACTTCCTCACAGTCCTCACCACAGGCTTAGAAGTTTTTAGTTTCTGCCTGTAGGCCGGGATCAGATGAACTAGACAGTGGTCCGAGAGTCCTAAAGCTGCACGAGCCGCAGAGTGGTATGCATCCTTGATCACGGTGTAGCAGTGGTCCAGAGTCTGTGCCCCTCTGGTGGGACACGTTACGTGCTGTCTGTATCTGGGGAGTTCGTGTGTGAGGTTCGCCCTGTTAAGATCACCCAGAACAATGATTAGTGAGTTTGGTAGAAGTTTCTCCATGTCTGTTACCTGGTCAGCCAGCATCTGCGTGGCTTCACTCGCACGTGCGTGTGGTGGGATGTAAACAGCCGTCATGACGATCGAGGAGAACACGTGGTGAATAGAACGGCCGGCAGTTTATGAAAAGTGTTTCTAGGAGAGGGCTGCAAAACTCTTTCAACACCGTGACATCAGTACACCAACGTTCATTAATGTAGAAACAGAGACCACCTCCCTTTGATTTTCCGGAGAGCTCCGCGCTGCGATCTGCTCGCATTAGCCTGAACCCGGCTAGCTCCACGGCGTGGTGGGGGGTTTGTTCGCTAAGCCACGTTTCCACAAAGCACAGCGCAGCGGATCTGCTGAAGTCCGTGTTCCTTGAAGTGAGGAGCAGCAGTTCATCCATTTTGTTCGCCAGGGAGCGGACATTCGCCAGATGAATTGACGGTAGGGCAGAACGGAACCCTTTCTGCCTCAGCCTTACGAGTGCTCCGGCTCGCTTTCCGCGCCGCCGTCGTCGCGCTAGCTTGTACAGCACCGCCGCTCCGGCTAGAATCTCCGACAAACAGTCTGAATCGGAGAGAACAGGAGAGAAAATACCAGAAGAAGTCTGTCCGATGTTTAACAGAGCTTCTCTGGTAAAAGTGATCCGGGATGGACAGCAGAGGACACAGAAAACACACAAAATAAGACAAATAAACAGAGAGCGACTCACCGTGGCTGCCATCCGCGGCGCCATCATATGACGTCACTGAGTTGCGCTCATGTCATCTGGGTGTCTTTTACATACCAGCTCTATCAAAGTCAAAAGTCAAAGTCAGCTTTATTGTCAATCTCTCCACATGTCACAACACACAAAGAGACCGAAATTACGTTTTCTCTATCCCACGGCGACTGGGGCCTGAATTTCCCCACTCCCGGGGATCTATAAAGTTTCAATCAATCAATCAATCAATCAATCAATCAATCAATCAATCAATCAATCATCTGTCTTGGTTCCTGTTCGAGTGGTGCTCACCAACTTATTTTGCAAGAACCACATGGGAGACAATTAAGTCTTTTTGGGCACCTGCAGGTGGAGAGTCCATTCGTCAATGATCGAACGACGTCTGACTCTCGCTTCCCGCAAGAGCGTTTTTATTGAGAAAAACAGGGTGGGGGTGACAGTGGACTGGATAGAGAAGAAAAAGCCCTTGACCTCTAGTCAAAGCATAGCAGGAGATGTTTTACGACATTGTGTAGGATGGGACAATCTATGTTATTTATTACTGGTTACGCACCAACATAAGCATAAAACTAATCTAGCTAGGTTATTTATTACTGGTTACATACATTCCAACATAATCATATGATCAAGATAGTTTGGAAAACCCTGACAGCTCCCACAATTGTCATGCTGTTATGTTTTGTGAGTTGTTTTTGTCTTGTCCTGTTTGTCGTATTGTCACTTCCTGTTTTGTTTTGGTAACTCTCCTCTCGTTTCAGTTCGTGGGTCCTTCCTCTGTGTGTCAGGCTACTTGTCTTCCCTGATCCCAATTGTGTGCACCTGTGTCTTTGGTCCTAATTGTCTGCACCTGTGTCCTCACCTTTCTATGTGTATTTAGCCAGCGTCTTCCCCTTGTCTTGTGCCAGTGCGTCTGTTGGATTTTGTCCACAATTTAGGGAGCGCGCTATCTGCGCCTCATGGCCATTGCCAATCACCTGTTATCCAATTTACTCACTGCATGCTCGTTTGATTTCTTCAGATTTAGGAAAATGCTAAGACACTGAAGCAGAAATTAGACTTACACAGGTTGGTTGAGTTCAATCACAATTCTTGTTAAGAAAGCTCTGTTTTCAGGAAAGTACAATACAGCGCTGGGCCTTTCAAGAGCAGAGAGTCTCCATTCAGAAAACGCCACATTCAAGGTTCTTTGGTCAGCTTATATTCATTTCCACATGCCAATGTGGGCCGAGTTTGTTGGGTGATGAGTCAGGGGGTGTGGCAAGTTCGCAGGAGATTCTGATTTCATGGGAGTGGGTGGTGGTTATGAGCGATTCAGTGTGTGTGGGGGCTGTTGTCTTCCATCCCGTCTTTCGGCCTTGGCGATCATCTTTGGCCGAGTCCTTGGCTGGCTCCCTCTGGCACCTGCTGGTTTTTATCTCCAAGTGACCTTCCTGTAAACATTCCCCTCCATTCTTGCACATAGACTGTCTCACCTCATCCTTTCATAATTATTTCAATTTTGTCATTTTGTACGAAATTATGTGAGCTTTTTGTCTGTGACATCATTAATCTATTAATGTTCCTTGACTATGCAAAGTTTGTTCTTTTGATACTCCATGTCTTTGCTTACGTCATTATTTTCTTAGTTTAATCATGCTTCCAACCATATATTTTCTTTGTTAGGCAAAATATTTCCCTCTGTCCAGAACGTTCAGTAGTAATCGAAAATTGGCGTCTAGCATTAGTCAAAACATAAAATACAATCAAGTACTGAACATTTTTAGACGACTTTGGCAGTGTCCGTGATTTAGAGAATCATCAGGCATGCATTAAACAGTTCCTTAAGGGTCATTAAGCTATTCAAGCAATATATCAAAAAACATTTGTTATTTCAAAGTGCTCAGAAATATATATCAGTTCATAAAGTTATAAAAACCTTTGTCATTACCACCTATCAAAAATGTCTAGTTATGTCTTCTTTATTGAGTTGGTGTGTAGGTATAATTATATGCTTAAAATGTTTCTTTTATTGATTGAATATGTGAATATACTTTTCTACTTATGTACTTTATTCAATGAGGTTTGAGCATATCTGTTTTTGTAGCTAGGCAGGACTTTTTGTATTTTGACCCCATTCCTTCACGTCTTGTCCCGTCTTGAGCACCAGCGATCGCGTGAGTAACAGATATTGCTTTAGAGAACCTAGTTTAGAAGATACCTTTTTTTTGTCAAGCCTGAGCGCTGTTTTTCAATTTTGTTTTTTGCCACCGTGTTTTCCCTCGTTTTGAGGTGCTTTTGGTTTTTGCTGTCTTCAGCCTTGTTTTCCCTCTTTTTGAGGCGCTTTTGGTTTCTTTGTGCTGTCTCCAGCCTGTTCGAATAAATACCTTTTGTTTGCACTCTGCATCCGAGTCCTCTCCCTGATCCAAGCCTGACAACAATAGCTCATACAAGATGTCTCCCGGGTCTCTTAGCTGGCTCGTGTCTTTGTTTGTTAGCCTTGGAAACTCCTCTATCTTGTTTAGCAGTGTGTCCTCAATTGCTTCTGAGGAACGGTGACACTCTTCAAGCCGTTCCCAAATCATCTTTACGCCTCCAGCGGGTACTGCATGAACCCTTTTCACCTGTTCTGCAGATCTTGGATCTAGCCACCTTGTTAGTAGGTCGAACTCCTCTCTTTCTGATAAATTTAAGTCTTTAGTCGCGCCAATAAATGATACTTTCCATGTCCAATAGTTTTGCGGTTTGTCGTCAAATTGCAGTAAACCAACGCTGACGAGTTACCGTATTTTCACGATTAAAACGTGCACCGTAATAAAAGGCGCAGTCTCAGTTATGTGTGCCATGACTGTGTTTAACACACATATGGCGCACCGCATCATAGGGTGCGGGTTTTATATATACAATCCACGCCCCTTTAACGTTCTCATGGCGCTCTCAACTACGTCCGCCTTACAACAACACACACAAACAAACACATACACACACACACACGCACACAAATACACACACGCAGCAGTGACTCTCCAATACACATCGATACCAAATGATCAGGTGTTGCTTTCCCGCCTTTTCCGGACAGTATAAAAGCTTCTTACCTGGAGATGGAGGATGTTGTTACATCTGCTGAAGTGCCATGTGTACTGACCCCCATTAAACAACCCAAGATCTTGCCAATAAAGAACAAACCGTTACCCCACATCTTAGTTTTCCTGACCCAACAACGGACATCATCAACAACACTTATCCCACTTGCTTCCTTTGGAGGCATGATTAGAGTTGTTGCAATCTTCAGAGTAACTAGAATGTAATAACGAACGGAGTCAGTTGGCATGCGGGTCCTCTCGTGAGGTTTGACAATCGAATTTCGTTCGACATCCGGAGCAAAAAATTCTCGAATTTTTTGTTCAAATATTGATTTGTTCGAGAACCGGGACGTTCAGAAACCGAGGCTCCACTGTAAAAGAATGTAACATTAACTTTCGACGAGGATGGGATTTGAACCCATGCGTGCAGAGCACAATGGATTAGCAATCCATCGCCTTAACCTCTCGGCCACCTCGTCTTGCTCATATGGCATTGACAACACGTTGTGCCGAGATACTTTGTGTGAAAATCCGACTATGATGAAATGCTGAGTGGAGAGCACAATGGAGTAGCAACCCATCGCCTAAATATCTCAGCCATCGCATCTCATGCATGAGTTGTATGGGCGACATGATATGTCATGTACGGGGTAGTATAAGCTACAAGGTAAAATGATACGATACTTTAGATGTGAAATGAAGAAGAGCTAAGCCACAGAAGAAGTGACACTGTCAGCAAAGAAAAACATTTTTTCAATGTTGTCTCACCCCGAATCTTTGGGATCATCGGCTCTGCGCAGTTGGATAGTTCCACTAACATTTTAACATCAACATTCTTTCATGGTCTGCCTGGGTATCTCGGCTGAAGATCCTAAAGAAAATAACCTAAATTTCTTGTATGCTATTGCATGACTGTATAGCCTCCGGCCGTCATGACTACATTTTACCGTGGCACCATTGAGAGCGTCCTCTCCAGCTGTATTGCTGTTTGGGGTGGCGGCTGCACTGACTACAACTGGAAGGCCCTGCAGCGCATAGTGAACACGGCTGGTAAGATTATTGGTGCTTCACTCCCCTCCTTGAAAGACATTTACATCTCCCATCTCACCCGCAAGGCGACCACGATTGTGAGTGATGTGAGTCACCCCGCTCACTCTTTGTTTGATCTTCTGCTCTCTGGGAAGAGGTATAGGAGCCTGCGCTCCCGCACCACCAGACTCAACAACAGCTTCATACTCCAGCCCCCCACACCTCACCCTACACACCCCCAGAACCCCACCCCCCTTCTCTAATCCACCCCCCACTTCCCACCCTCCTCCATATCCCTTTCTCCCTCCCCCCCTCCACTGCCCTTCTCATCACACATGAATGAGAGGATTGAACGGGCAAACATCAATATAGCCAGCCCCTATCGATGCTCCACCCAGGATCCCCAAACCGACCTGAACGAACCCAGCCCCCATCGATGCTCCACCCAGGCTCAACCCCTCCCCATAAGCAAACTGAACAGCTCTCTACACAAACCCCCTTTCCCTCACCTAACTCCCCCCATACGTCCCCCCTTGTCCCATTACTCCCCGCAAGCCAGAGTTCTAAAGAAAATTCCTCACCCAAAAACAGCAAGAACAAGGTCACACAGCAACATACTCCAGAAGCTATCACAACGCTGATCACTCCTAGAATAAACAACCCTATCATCATTTGTTCCGTCCCTGGATCAAACCTGATACCCATCCGTCAGAAACAGCTCCAGAAATCAAAACACTCCACCAGAACCAAAACAATTCGAGCGGCCCTGCTCAATATTAGATCATTAGTCAATAAATCACTTCTCATCAATGACCTCATTACGAGTAATGAATTAGATATCATGTTTCTTACAGAGACCTGGCTTGATCTAGATAACAGAGAATATATCCTTAATGAATCAACTCCACCTAATTCCAACTGCATTGACGCCCTCAGAATCGGAAAGAGAGGGGGAGGCGTTTTCCTAATCTATTCTGATTTGTTTCAATGTAAACGGACGTCATTTGGAGATTGTCTTTCGTTTGAGTATCTTGCAGTTGTAATGAAGTCTTCTCCCCCTGTCCTACTTATGGTTGTATACAGACCCCCAGGTTATGCTAATAACTTCTTCGTCGAATTCTCTGAACTCCTCGCTATAATCTCCTTGGAACATGACTGTATATCAATAGTAGGTGACTTTAATATTCACATAGACAAACTCAATGATAATAACATCAAAGAACTAAACGACCTCCTTGACACCTTCGACCTATCCCAGCATATCTCTGGACCTACACACAACAGAGGCCATACACTAGATTTATTCATAACCAGAGGTCTTGAGTCATCTTTCCTCTCAGCAGTCGATATTGCCTTATCTGATCACTTCTGCATCTTTATCGAAATGAAGGTCACCCCTATAGCTCTCAGTCAACCACAAACCATTAAAAAGCGGCACTTTAATCAGGCCACTAGTACACTATTTATGGAGGCCTTCTCGCAGGCCCCTACCCTTCCATCAGAATCTGTCAATGACCTCCTAGAAAGCACCATGGACATACTCTCTCTCTGTAAAAGATAAAAAAGAGAGTCTAGAAAAGCAGAACGCAAATGGCGGAAAACTAAACTTCACATTCATCATGATATTTACAAAGACAGCCTTAAATCCTATAACCAAGAACTAAAAAAACCCCAGACAATCTTTCTTTGCTGACATAATCAACAAAATCACAAATGACGCTCGTACTCTCTTTGCCACCATTAACAGGCTAACAAACGCCCCCCCTCCAATTGCCCCTGATTTCCTATCCACTGTCAAATGCAATGGATTTGCAACCTTCTTCAAGGATAAAATTAAAAACATCAGATTAGCCATCAGTAAAAGGACCTATGGCACCAATGCACCAACTGAAAAGGTGCCTAGTAAACATGACCCAATTTAATATCATTGACCAAAAACAACTAGAAGAAACAGTGCAAAGCCTTAAATCCTCAACATGCTGCCTTGACACCTTGCCAACAAGCTTTCTAAAAAAATGTCCACAAATGCCTTGCCCCAGACCTACTGCAGATAATAAACACTTCTCTACTTACAGGCATCTTTCCACGATCTTTGAAAACTGCTGTTGTGAAGCCCCTATTAAAGGAGCCTAATCTTGACCACTCCATAATCAGCAATTTCAGACCAGTATCAAATCTTCCTGTTTCAAGCAAAATACTCGAAAGAACTGTCTATCAACAACTCTGTGCCTTCCTATCCTCCAATAACATACTAGATCCCTTCCAATCCGGTTTCCGACCCCATCACAGCACCGAAACTGCGCTTCTCAGAGTTATCAATGACATCCGAATGAACACGGATTCAGGTAAAATCTTAATTCTAGTGTCACTAGACCAGGGGTGGGCAAACTTTTTGACTCGCGGGCCGAACTGGGTTCTAGATTTGGACCGGTGGGCCGAACCAGGAGCAGATGGACGTAGGCTTTGTGTGAAGTCATATAAGCGACCTGCAAAGGTCATTGCATAAAAGATTTTGGCCTTTAGTAGGTAGTAAAGCATGGATATTCCAAACAAGTTTTTTGAAAACAAATGCATTTATTAACAGCATTAAAAAAAAAAAAAAATTCACAAAAAAACCTGCTATCAGTGATTCTCATAAAATACGACACTGTTATTATGAATAACAGAATAACGTCACGTCGCGTACGTCGGGCCAAATTGGCGACTCTTTTAAACGCTCGGCACTGTGTTCACCTTGCTTTTCCTTGGGGGACTCATTTTAATGGAAAGATTCCAGGGGAAGGTTTGTGGCTGGCTTTAGCGCAAAACTGCATCTGAAAGCTCAGCGCGCGAATTACAAGAATGCTGTCGTCAAAGCCCACGCTCTAAATTCGGGACTGATACGAATAGAGCGAGAGTGCGCCATGTCCGTACTACTGAGTACGTACACGCACTTGTGAGTGTGCACCGAGCTTTCTGACACGGCTTCTGGTAGTAAATGCGCATGCGAGCGCTTCGCCATCTACTGGGGAAACGCAGTCATTGCAGGCAAAATGACCAAAAAAAAAAAAGTTTAATAATACAATTTGTTCAGGGTTGGCGGGCCAGATTAAACGGTCTCGTGGGCTGGATGTGGCCCGCGGGCCGTAGTTTGCCCACCCCTGCACTAGACCTTAGTGCTGCGTTCAATACGGTTGACCATGAAATTCTATTAGACAGACTGGAAAACTGGGTGGGTCTTTCCGGCAAGGTTCTTGACTGGTTCAGATCCTATCTGCAAGACAGGAACTACTTTATCTCTATCGGCAATTTCATCTCTGACCTGACCAATATGACATGTGGGGTACCCCAAGGCTCAATCCTAAATCCGGTCCTATTCAATCTCTACATGCTCCCAATTGGCCCAATACTCCAAAAAACAACATAGCCTACCACAGCTACGCAGATGACACACAACTTTATATAGCCCTCTCATCGGATGACTATACCCCTATAAATACACTATACCAAACCATTGAGCAAATAAATGACTGGATGTGCCAGAATTTCCTCCAACTAAACAAGGACAAAACAGAGATAATTGTCTTTGGCGCTAAAGCAGAAAGGCTCAAAGTCACTGCTCAATTAAAATCCCTAGCCCTTAAACAAAAGGAACAAGTACAAATTCTTGGCATTATTATTGAAAATGTGCCTTCTTCCAGCTAAAAAAAATAGCAAGGCTCAGAGGCTATACATCCAAACAAGATCTTGAAAAATTAATTCATGCCTTCATATCTAGCAGATTGGACTACGGGAACAGCCTCTTCGAAGGCCTACCAAAGAAAGCTATGAAACAACTACAGCTCATTCAAAATGCTGCTGCTCGAGTTCTAACAAGAACCAAGAAAGCAGAACACATTTCACCAATACTCAAGTCCCTACACTGGCTACCAGTATGCCATAGAATAGATTTTAAGATTCTGCTAATAGTTTATAAATCTCTAAATGGGCCAGGGCCAAAATACCTCTCTGAACTGCTCCAACACTATGAACCTTCTAGATCACTTAGGTCATCGGGAACAGGCCTGCTAATTGTTCCCAGGTACAAAACAAAACATGGTGAAGCTGCTTTTTGCCATTATGCCCCCCATAGCTGGAATAAACTCCCAGAGGACATTAGATCTGCCCCTACTGTTAGGGTTTGCAGAATATCTTTATCGTATGATTATGTTGTAATGTAACCTGTAATAATTTAACTAGCTTGTCCTGTCTAGACAAAAGTAGTTGACCAAAGTGCGAAGATCTTTTCAACTGATTGACTAGACGCAGAGGAAGCAATCAAAGTTGCTTTGTTTACAGAAAGTCGTAAAAGGCCCCCTGCTATGCTTTGATCAGCAGGGGAGCGGCTTCACCCCCTCCTGTGTGTTCCCACACCCCCACTTTCAACCCCACTCTTTTTCTCTCAATAAATATGCACCTGAAAAGGCCTGAGTCAGACCTCCATTCGACCATCGCTGTAACCACAGCTATGAATGGACTCTCCGCCTGCAGATGTTTAAAATGACTTACTTGACTCCTGTGTGGTTCTTGCAAAATAAGTTAGAGTGAGCACCACCCTAACACCTACCCTACCCATCTTTAAATCTAAACTTCATCTAAATAAAACTTCAAACTTTTTTATTCTCTTTTGCTTTCTAGCTGCTTCTAAAGCAATGATGTTGTTTTTGTTTCTGTTTGTTTATTATAATCTAAAATGTTCTTAAATGTTCTTAAATGAATTTATGCCAGGCTCTGACCTGATGTGATTCTGTTCTATAATCTATCAATGACGTTGTAATCTATTTTTTTTAAATGAATTTATGTACCGTATTTTGCGCCCTATTAGGCGCACCGGGGTATAAGGCGTACCTTCAATTAACGGCCCATTTTAAAACTTTGTCCATATATAAGGCGCACCGAACTATAAGGCGCATAAAATAGAAGCTTTACTGCAACAAACTGAGGTTGACTAGGGTTGCGGTATGCACCCACTAGCCAATAACCAATGAGCCCTCTGTAAACAATCGCGTTTCTCAAACGATCTCCTATAAAATTATTGGAACTGACTAAAGTTCGATCTAACGCATTGGTACTACTTACATATGTTTCCCTTCCATATCGATCCGTAGATTTACTCGAAACATTAACAGAGCAGCCTATTTTGACATGAAGTAGCCTCACGCGTATAGCAGCTATCATTATAGCATTAGCCATCCGCAATTTCCTATGAGCCTCAGCTCGCAATCTCCCATGAGCCTCAGCAAAGTGTAAACAATTGCGTTTCTCAAACGATCTCCTATAAAATGATCAGAACTGACTAAAGTTCGATCTAACGCATTGGTACTACTTACCTATGTTTCCCTTCCATATCGATCCGTAGATTTACTCAAAACATGAACAGAGCAGCCTATTTTGACATGAAATAGCCTCGCGCGTATAGCAGCTATCGTTATAGCATTAGCCATTCGCAATTTCCTATGAGCCTCAGCTCGCAATCTCCCATGAGCCTCAGTAAAGTGTAAACAATCGCGTTTCTCAAACGATCTCCTATAAAATGATCAGAACTGACTAAAGTTCGATCTAACGCATTGGTACTACTTACCTATGTTTCCCCTCCATATCGATCCGTAGATTTACTCGAAACATGAACAGAGCAGCCTATTTTGACATGAAATAGCCTCGCGGGCACAACAGCTATTCGGTGACGGCCCCTGACTACAGTTACCGTAATGTTGGGAAGCGATGCGACCTTGTAATTTACTAGTCGTACTAAAACGTACTAAAACATTGTGGCAGAGCACTGTGTACAACCAGTATGGATCAACAAATTCATCACTTGATCCATATATAAGGCGCACCGGACTATAAGGCGCACTGTCGACTTTTGATAAAAATTTAGGTTTTTAGGTGCACCTTATAGGGCGGAAAATACGGTAAATGCTATGCATTGCTTCACCTGCTTTCAATAATTTGTTTTGTAAAGCACTTTGAATTGCCTCTGTGTATGAAATGTGCTATATAAATAAATTTGACTTTGACTTTGTTACCAAACAGCCTTCTGTTGAACACAAGCTTCCAGACATTACGTCCAACTACGTTTCAACATCAACTTTATTTCATAAAGTTCTTCCTAATTCATCTTGGCGAAACTCCCTTAGGCGTTCCCATTTTTTTTTTTAGGCCTGGCAGCGGTAGACACACAATTATGACTCTGAAAGGACACGTCCAAACTGGCTATGATATCAGAATAATCACTGAAATGAAGTCCTCAGGTCCATGTCATATTCGCTACCAATCGGAATGTAACGAAACTGTTTCTACCCAGTCACGAACTGGGGACTTTTCGCGTGTTAGGCAAACGTGATAATCACTACACTATGGAAACATCTGCTACAGTGGTGCACCTTACTTACTGGACCAAAGGTGAGGGCTGCTGGGCACCAAGCGCACCCGAACCATCACTATTTGAGATCTTTACGGTTACTCCATCATTTATTCACGTTTGGTGAAACCTCCCCAAATCCCCACTCAAACATGCAAAGCATACGATTCGACATGAAAGCAAATCCATTTGTATCATGTAAGGACTTTTGACTTGTGATCTGGTGCTCCCTGTGTGGAGTTTGTAGGTTCTCCGGGTTTTCCTCCCACATCACAAAAACATGCTTGGTCAGCCGATTTAGTAATCCAAACTGCCCATAGGTGTGAGTGCCAGTGTGAATGATTATTGTCTCTGTGTGCCCTGCGATTGTCTGGCAACCAGTTATAACGTGTCCCCCGCCTACTGTCCGATGACTGCTGGGATAGGCTCCAGCACGCCTGCGACCCCTCGCAGTACCGATAATGGACGGAATGGATGGAATTGAATGCCGATCAGTTTAGGGCCTGAAGAGGGAGCAACAGCAATATGCAGATACTCCTATTAGTTTATACAAACATATCAATCAATGTGTAAATAATTTACCCAAACATAGTTGCTCAATCAGAGCACAGACACAGCACACAGAGCTTTGTGACTTTCACTTACACATAGGCAGTGAGCACAGACACGGCACACAGAGCTCAGTTAAGTTCCATGACACATAGTCACAAAACAGTCAGTATATAACAGGACATTCAGGTGATAACAGAAAAGACCTTATCCTTCCCTTTCGTTCCCTTCCTAGTTCCTGCTTTTGGTCAGTATAAAGCCTTCTGATTTGAAGTTTGACGTTGTTGTTTCATCTGCTGAAGTGCCTTGTGCACTGACTGCCATTAAAAAACCTAATATCTGTTACAAAAACTGTTACTCCACATTTTTGTTTTCCTTGCTTAACGATGGACACCTTGAACAAAACGCAACAGGCCGTTTTAGCTATACTATTCACGGCCTCGGCTCGGCAAACTGAGGCTCAATTCCCCGACGCGGAGTCTAAAATCAAAAGGATCATAAGACTTGTTTCCAACCAGGGACCTTCAGCGTGTGAGGGAATGTGATAACCACTACACCATGGAAACTGCGCTGACACATAGCCTTTTGAAGAGCCTGGCAAAAGTTAAACAAAAGTGCGAAACCTGGTTTTCACCCAGTCTCAAATCAGGTACCCTTTAGCGAAACGACGCAGCCTGGGCTCGGCAAATCGGGCTTCAATTCCCCGACGTGGAGTTTATTTCTTTGTATGGAAAAATTGCTTTTGCTGGCACAGTTTTGAAAAGCAAATCAAAAAGTTTATAAGTGCCTGCTTTCTTCCTCACTCACTTTTGTTGAACTTTTGCCAGGCTTCTCAAAATGCTTTGGACTTCACAGCAGTTTCCATAGCGTAGTGGTCATCATGTTCTTCTAAGACGCGAAACACCCCGTTTGAGACTGGGTGGAAACAACATTTTCTAAATCTATTTGTCAGTGTTGTCTGCTTTGCAAAGTGTGCCAGGGACACCTCGGCAAACAGGAGCCATATAGTATTTGATAAAGTAATCACATGTTCTCCGAGTTACAATGTCAACTGGTGGAACTTACTTTAGATCTTGGATGGTTTTAAAGCTAATGCTCTTCTGGATTACCGAGTAATCGGTTGAGACCGGCGTAACTCTACGACGGCTTCCTGCTTATCCGGCCGGTGCTGACGGGTCCCTCGCCTTGGCCTCGCAGCCTCGTGCTCGTCGGAACCAACGACTTTCGCCGTGCTAGCCCCGTGGTGTCCATCTGCACGTGCCCAGGACGCTGCTCACACGTTTGCCTGTTTTGTGATGTTTTCACCAATTCACGACCACGGTCCATTGGGCGCCGTTGAATTGGACTGTCCTTACACCTGTTTATGGACCCCATGGAGGCTATTTTGTGTGTTTTGGAGTGTTCTTTGATATTGAGGGGTGCTGGTTGGCCGCTGTTACTTTTTTTCCTTTGCTTTGATGGCTTTTATCTTTCGCACTTACTGGCTTTCTTTGTGGCGCTGTTGTGTGGCAGCCTTATGAGAGCCTATTGAGTTGCGCTCATGCCTTCTGTGTCTTTTGTATACCCGCTCTGTGGTATGGATTCTGATTGGGCCTGAATTTCCCCAACCCCGGGATCAATAAATGTTCAATCAACCAACCAACCAATCAATCAATCAATCAATCAATCAATCAATCAATCAATCATTTAGTCAATGTTGGCATGGTGTGATTGTGAGCACTCTGAATCTAGCAATCCAAGTTCAAGTCTTGGTGGAACTTCCAATTTGTAGTCATTTACATGAAACAATTGGAAATTCCAATTCAGTACTTTGTGGACAGCCCTATGAGTGTGTCAGCCCTGCCTCCACTACTTCTGTCAATTTTGTAAAGTGGGGACCTTAGTTAGTGCATTGTGCTAAGAAAAATTATGCTCCTCCCTCTGTCACTGCCAGGGTTCTATGGTGTAATGGTGAGCACTCTGGACTCTGAATCCAGTGATCCGAGTTCAAGTCACGGTGGGACCTCAAATAATTTGTCATTTAGCTGGGAAAAATTTGCAAAATGGTGATAGCTTGTGTGCTGCCCCATGAAATTGTATGCTTCCCTACACCTGAGGGTTCCATGAGCGCTCTACACTCTGAATCCAGTGATCAAAGTTTTAGTCCCGGTTGGACCTCAAATCTTTGGTCATATACATATACGTCGTATGCAAAGGTTTGGGCGCCCCAATCAATTTCAACATTTTCTTTATAAATCCTTGGCTGTTCGCATCAGCAATTTCAGTTAAATATATCATATAGCAGACAGACACAGTGATATTTGAGAAGTGAAATGAAGTTTATTGGAGTTAACGATTTGTCAAGAAGAATGGTCCAATATTCCTTCAACCAGAATTCACACTCTCATTGGAAGCTTTCGGAAGTGTTTAGAGCAGTGGTTCCTTGTTGGAGGTACCGAATCCCACCAGTTTCATATGCGCAATCACCGAACCCCTCGTTAGTGAAAAAATGTTATATATTGTTTTCAAATTCAAGACATAGATGTTTTTTACTGGCACACAAAATGAGCCGTGCATGAACATCACCTTGTTCAAAGAATAAAACCAACATAATGCATGAATTCACGTCAAATGACATACCAGCAAATCAGTGTGACTTCTGCTGTTGCCTTTACGAGATCAGTTCAGATATGCGTTATCACAAATTGATAAATCAGGTGTGTTCGGACCTCCCCAGTAGAGGCTCTGCTGAACCTCTGAGACCGACTCACCGAACCCCTAGTTTGACCGATTAAAGGTTCAGGACCCCTGGTTTATAGGCTGTTATTTCTGCAAAAGGAGGATCTACTAAATATTGATGTCATTTTTCTCTTGGGGTGCCCAAATGTATGCACCTGCCTACTTTTGTTGAAATAATGATTCCACACTGTCTGCAAATCCTATAAACTTCATTTCACTCAAATATCACTGTTTACCACCGCCGCCATCCACCGTGCTTGGATTCGGGCCATCTGATTGGTTCCTTTCGGTTCGTTTCTTGGTTCGGTTCAAATCCGGGTTATGGCATAATCAAATTACCTTGTTGAATTTGTCTGCTGGTCACTTTTGCTAAACAGCCTTCCTTTGGACAATGACAGTTTTCCACACAAGTTTACAGTCAATACAGTGTTGTAGGGCGAGTGGCGCAATGGGTAACACATGATGGCAGATTTAAGTGATGTTTTATGTATGATGAGAAACAAAATAGCAGACGGAAGAGACCCAAGGTCAATTAACCAAGCCGTTTCATTGCAATTGATAGCCCATATGACATGCACCTCAGATTAAATGGGGCTAGTTCAGGGGTCGTCAACCCACGGCTCCAGAGCCTCATGCAGCTCTTTAGCACAATCCTAGCTGCTCCCTGTAGCTCTTGCAAAAATGCGTGAAAATGGAAAAAGCTGTTTTTTTTATATATATGTTTTTAGATGGTAATCATGACACAAACATTCTTATTCTGTAGAAAATGTATGTAGTTGTGAATATATTAAAAATACTGAATTTTAGAATGGCGCAAAATTGCGACACAGCACAGGCGAGTTGTAAACAAACAGGTGTTTGAGTGACGGGCCATGGATTCTAAAGGCAAAAAGAGAAAGATTGCTGATAAGAACAGAGGGTTTAAGAAAGAATGGACTCAACTATTTGCTTTCATTACCAATGCTGAAGGATTGCCTGAATGTTGGATTTGCAATGAGAAGTTGTCAAATATAACAAAAAGAGCAATTTGGAGTGACGTTTTCAGCTAAAGCATGCTAAATTTGCTGCCGATCACCCAGTTGGAACTGAGAGGAAAGGTGCAATTTGAGGAACGAAAAAACAGTTTCAAGAAATAGATTGCATCTCCAAACTCTACGACTGCTGCAAGTTTTGTTGCAGCCCGGGAGATAATAAAGCGCGGAAAACCATTCACCGATGGCCGATGAAGGACTCATTCGTTAAAATATCAGTGCCTATTTTCGGACTTCAAAAACAAAACCAAGATCATTCCAAAAATTAAAGACCTGCCTCTCTCAGCAAAATCAGTGAACGAAATGGTAATTCGAATGGCAAACAATATTACCGATCAGCAAATCATGGATTCTGGATTATCGATATGGCTTTCTTCCACCGGGAACGGTCCATGGCCATCTCGTGGTTGATGCCGAGTGCCTTCATGTCGGCTGCCACGGTCGTCTGCCAGGTCTTTTTAGGTCGGCCACTGGGTCTTGTTCCCTCTACGTTATACGACATAACTTTCTTCACCCAGTCGTTCTCGTCCTTCCTCACTACATGTCCGTACCATCGCAGTCTGCCTCTCCTCATCTCATCCACTATGGCCTCCACTCCCATCTTCTTTCTCAGCTCTGCACTGGTCTTTTCCTCCCTCATTGACACACCACACATCCATCTGATCATCCTCATTTCTGATCTGTTTAGTTTGTCTTTGTGTTCTGTTTTCAGGACCCATGCCTCACTTCCGTACGTCATACCACTTCTGACGCAGGCTGAGTACACTTGGCCTCTCATCTTCAGGGATGGGGCCTTAGATCTTAAGAAGGGCATGAGTTCATGATACTCATGTATCAAGGACATCAATTCAGCTCCAGCTTTCTCAATTGCCTGTGATGAGTTGTGTGACATGACGGATATCGAACAGACAGCTCTGGTATGCAGGGACGTGAACTCTAATGGGCCGCAAGAAGAAATTTATACCACTAAAAGGCCAAAAACGGGGGGAGGACATCTGCGAGGCTGTGCTGCAGTGTTTAAATGACAGCGATACACACTGGCAACCTGATTTCAGACGCTACAGACGGCACACCGAGTTTGAGAGGGTCGCAAAAGTTTGTGACTTTACGACAGAAAGCATTGGATCGAAATTTGCTTGCATTCCATTGCATAGTGCACCAAGAGGCGTTGTGTGCGTAAACATTCCCACCAGAGTGTATGGAGGTAATGAACCTTGTCATCCAAATTGTGAAGAAAATAATCGCAAAAGCATTAAACCACCATCAGTTCCGTGAATTGCTAGATGAAGTTGAGAGGGAATATGCCGATCTCCTGCTGCACAACAAAGTCTGGCGGCTATCCAGGGGCAACGTTTTGCGTCGCTTTGTATTTGTAGCCTACTTAATTATTTTAATAGTAGGCATACAGGTCGTGTATTGACAGTCTATATTATCTTATAAAAGGTTTTTAGATTTTTGCCGCTCTAGACAGGTATGGGGTTTTTTTATGTGTGGGGGGGGGGACAACATGGCTTTTTGAACATTTTGGGTTGCCGACCCTTGGCCTAACACGTGAAAGATCCCCAGTTCGAGACTGGGTGGAAACAGCTTCCTCTACTATTTCTTGTCATTGCTGGTTCCTATGCAAAGTCCATGACACATTGAAACGATTTTGCGCTGCAATTATGTTGTGGTACCTGATTTGAGACTGGGTGAAAACTGGCTTCTTTCACTCACTTTAGATGGAACCATGCTGACTCTGATACATTCCATTTGGTAGTTCTTAGCTCTGTCTAAATTCATATCACGTGTCACGCAAATGCAGCCTGTAAATGATGCGCCAGCTGTGTTTCAAAGTAGGCCTCATTCGATAGTTGAACCCAATACCTCTCGCACCCTTAGCGAGAATCATTCCCCTCGACCAACGAGCCCCGTATCAAATTAGCTGATGCCGTTACATTCCGATTGGTAGCGAATATGACATGGACCTGAGTACTGCATTTCGGTGATCAATGAATTTTGATAAATATCATAGCCAGTTTGCGCGTATCCTTTCAGGGTCATAATTGTATGTCTACCGCCGCCTCGTGGAAGCCAGGCCTAAAAAAAGATAGGAATGCCTGAGGGAGTTTCACCAAGATGAATTAGGAAAAACTTTATGAAATAAAGTTGATATTAAAATATAGGTGGACGTAATGTCTGGAAGCTTGTGTTTAACAGAAGGCTGTTTGGCAACAGTGAACAACGGACACATTCAGCAAGGTAATCTAATTACGCCATGACCCAGATTCGTTACGGGGATGCTGTTTTAGGGTCTTTTCCTTAGGATCTTCAGCCAGGACACCCAGGCTGTCAGGGTTTTCCAGATTATCTTGATCGTATGAGTATGTTGGCAGACCATGAAAGAATGTTGATGTTAAAATGTTGGTGGAATTATCTAACTGCGCAGATCCGATAATCCCAAAGATTTTGGGTGAGACAAAATTGAAAAAACGTTTTTCTTTGTTGACAGTGTCACTTCTTTTGTGGCTTACCTCTTCTGGGTTTCACATCTAAAGTATCGTATTATATTACCTTGCGGCTTATACCACACCGTACATACGATACCATGTCGCCCATACAACTCATGCATCAGATGTGGTGGCTGAGATATTCAGGCGATGTGTTGCTACCCCATTGTTCTCTCCACTCATCATTTCATATCACATCCTCGCCAGATTTTCATTATCTTCACATCCAAAGTATCTTGGCACAACGTACATAATGTGATGTGTCAACACAAGTTGTCCACGACGAGGTGGCCGAGAGTTCAAGGCGATGGATTGATAATCCGCTGTGCTCTGCACACATGGATTCCCATCCTCGTCGAAGGGTGGTTTTAAATCTGTAATCTGTCTTGTATTTGACTCAACATAGTAATGTTCGTACACTTTGGCGGCTCGGTGGTACACTGGTTAGCACGTCCGCTTCACAGTTTGGAAAGTGCAGGTTTGATTCCACCAACGGCTGTTGCATGTTGTTGATGATGTCTGTTCATGGGTCAGGAAAACTAAGATGTGGAGTAACGGTTGGTTCTTTATTGGCAAGATCTTGGGTTGTTTAATGGCGGTCAATGCAAATGGCACTTCAGCAGATGTAACAACACCCCCCATCTCCAGGTCAGAAGGTTTTATACTGTCCGGAAAAGGTGGGAAAGCTTCACCTGACCATTTGATATCTACGTGTATTGGAGAGTCACTGCCCTGTGTGTGTGTGTTTGTTCCATCAGCACAGGGCGTGTGATGCGTCAGTGCAGTAGTGTTGGAGTCGTAGTGCCTGTAGTTTGTGCATGCTGCATGCTGCCTCTGCTTGCCACTTTTCTGCTTTCAGCTACCGCCACCGGCTAGCCCTCTGTTTCCGGGAGTGAAAAGAGGAGCGGAGTGTATAAGCCTCCTCAACCGGTACACAGCCTCTCCATTGCCAAGACTTGCACACGCCTCCTCGTGGCCACACACGGCAACTGGCACCTCGTGGTCCCAGGCTAAGTTGTGCAGGATCTCGGAGCAGCAGTGGGCCCCAGAGATGTGGCATGTAGGCCCACCGGTGTGTGGACACGCCCTACTGCCCATCAACCACTGTGGGTAAACAGCTCCAGCTATAGCTAAATAGTGAAGACCTCAACGGTGGACCAGGCGGAGGATGATGGCTGACCTAAGGGGTGGCGTCACAACAGCTGGGAAGGCGGATGAAGGCTGCAGCAGAAGAGGGTCACCAGTCGTCTTGGTGTCCTTGCCACTGGACCCCGATCTGTCAAGGACAGTGTGGTGACTGTCGGTGCACCAGTCTCCTCACTCTAAACAAAGTCACGCACAGGCGTCTTTTTCAGGGAATCCACCTTACATCCCGGATTAAAGTCCTGTGGCGACCAGTAAGTGGCAACGGGGTCAGGATTGTGAAGTCTGGAAGCCCCTAGTCACAAGCTGGCACATCAGGCGGTGGATGTTAGATGATCGTTGGGCTCTTGGACCGAGGCAGAAAGAGCTCTTTGGTAGCTGCATACACGACTGAGCAGCCCTTTTTAGGATCCACTCTGCTCACCCCTGAGGGGGAAGGGGCTAGAAAAGGTGCCCTAAACATAGCCTCACGACTGGATTACCGCGTTCAGAGCGATCACCAATATGCGGTTGAAAACACAGAAACATGAATTTTAGAGCATGTGTAACACCTATATCGCTTTGGACAGTGCTTACAGTAATTTAGATCATGGACCAATTCTAAGTTCGGCTATATTTGCAGTGGTGATAGAGTGAGCAGAATAAATGACCACAGACCAACGTTTGAATTGAACTGCCGGCTTATTTTAGAAGAGAAAAATAGAGAAAAATAGTTGACATACAATTTACAACAATAGACATACAATTCACATTTAAACTCAACGTTAGTTGAAGAAAATAAGTTTCCTTTCAGTAAACTTTTCAGTTTAAATGATTTCAATTAAAACCCGGGTTGTTTTATTAATTCTAAGGTTCAATCGGTTTAGTTACCTCACTTTGTGTTGTTTGAATAATATTCAATACAAGTAAGTAATTCGAAACAATAATAAATCTAATTTGAGTTAAGTAAAGCCACTTTTAAATTCCCTCGACTTCACTGGTTTTGTTCACACCAATCAATATTTCAATAACACCATTTCAGCATCATCGTACATATAGTTCACAAAAAAATTAAAGTGACAAAATGTACAAAACTCAAAACAATTCAGCAAAAGACTGAACGACTTTCGTTATCCAAATGTCTCTATATCCCTTCAGTTTGTTTCTCTTGCTTTGTTCCTGAAGAGTCAATCAATCCTTTCCGAAATCCACCTCGGTGTAGCAGTGGGGAAAAAAATATGGATAGATCCTACCAGGTTCGATGAACCTCGTCCAGCAAGTGCTCTCCGCTCCTGCGTGAGAAAAAATTCAAAGGCCTCTTTGGTGGCTCGCCATCTTGCGACTCGCACAAGAAATCAGCTTCGTTATTAGTTCAGAGGTTTCCGAACCAACTCTCGTGAATCCAGTCCTGTTCCGCAAAAAAGTTTGGAAACAGAAAAATAGGTCCATCAAATACAAAAAACTTCATACAATACTGTGTCACGTTCCCTCTCTCTCTTTAGTTTAACGGACTTACTCCCGTATCACCTTCGTCATCCTCTCTCCAAAAAAACCAAAAACGGCGGGAAAAGGAAAAAAGTAGAGTTCGCATTTCTGGTCACATGGGTTTTTTCCTACGTCATCATGTCCCTTCAAAATAAAAGTGAATGTTCACACTTTTGTCATTTTATCAACTACAAAACGTTAATAAAATAATAAATTTGTATTGTTTTAATATTTTACATGCTTTTAATCTGTGTTGGTCTGTTTAGAAGATATTTACAATGTACTTTCTTTTGACTGTTTTTATTAACAGGCTCTTATTTTACAAGGCTATGTTTAACAGGCTCTTATTTTACAAGGCTATGTTAACCTGGGTTACACCCTCCCTGCCTAAATCTATGCAAGTCCCTTTGCATAACGCATAGTTTAGAGTACTTTGATCTCATGGTTCTCCTCATGGTTCTCGATGTAATTTGTTACAGATTCGCTTAAGCTCTGGAACAACGATTGAACTAGGCTCACAAGAGGGGTTCCTAACTGAGGGTAGGTTAACCTTTTGGGTTTCGTTCTCTCTCGAGAAGATCTTCTGACAACTTGGTCAGATTCTGGGACAATTTCTTCATTGTCATCTGTCACAGTTTCAGTGTCATTTACTTGAGGTCTTCTTGTCTTCTCATGGTCAGTCTGGTTTAGATCCGTGGGATTTCCCTTTTCACTCAAGTGAGTACTTGATTGTCCTTCCCTTCCAGGTGATCTTTCCAGTTCCGGCAATATTTCAGTTTCAATGGAATCCTTTGGAGCATTATCAGACAACATCAAAAGCTCTGGAATTACATCATCATCTGGTTCATTCTGTTCATCAGTAAGATTGGAATGTGGTCTGGGAAGAACTACTTTATATTCCTCAAGTGACCTCGAGATCTCCCGTGGAGGACCCGAAGAGTAGTATAAAGGGTAGTTATCCTCTTCCTCAGAGTTGTAGTCAGGTTCAGGTTCTTCAGAGTCTGGTATTGGATGTTGTCGTGTGATTGGTCGACGGGGCTTCTCTGGGACGGCAGGAGAATTTGCAGGGACAGATGGCAGAAATCCGCATGGCAACAAAAGGTCTCTGTGCAGGGTCCTAGTAGGACCATTTTGATGTTCTGGTCTTACTATATACACAGGTAAGTTGTCCTTTTGACTCACAACCACATGGACCGTGGACTCCCATCTATCAGCCAACTTGTGTTTCCCCCTTATTCGGACATTCCTCACAAGCACACGATCACCAACAGTTAAGGCAGATTCAGTTACATGTTTGTCATATCTGCTTTTGTTTCGTTCAGCAACTTTAGCAGCATTTGTGATAGCCAGTTGGTAACTCTCTTGGAGGTGAGATTTGAGAGCTTTGACATACTGTGAATGAGATTGTCCCCGACGTTGGTTCCGAGGAAGATTGAAGGCAAGGTCTATTGGCAGTCGAGGTTGTCTTCCAAACATTAATTCGTACGGTGTAAACCCTGTGCTATCGTGTCTGGTACAGTTATACGCATGCACGAGTGGTTTTACAAAGTCATGCCAATGCCTCTTGTCTTCATCTTTGAGTGTACCTAACATGTTCAGTAAGGTACGATTGAATCGTTCTACAGGGTTTCCCCTGGGATGATAGGGTGAAGTCCTAACTTTTTGTATTCCAGCCAAGTTACACAGTTCTTTGATAGTTTTTGATTCAAAGTCCGCTCCTTGGTCACTATGCAACTTCTCAGGAAAACCATAGTGGATGAAGAAGTTTTCCCACAGGGCCTTCGCTACAGTTCGAGCTTTTTGGTTAGGCGTTGGAGTTGCAACAGCGTACTTTGTAAAGAAGTCTGTGATTACAAGGACATCTTTTGTAGAACTGCGGTCTGGTTCGATCGACAAAAAGTCAATACATACTAATTCCAGGGGTCTGGTAACTTGTATGTTTACCAAGGGTGCGGCCTTCTCTGGCAATGTTTTCCGGCAGACGCACCTCTGACAACTTTTAATCTTTTGCTCTATGCCTGCAGCCATTTTGGGCCAGAAGAATCTGGCTCTGATGAGGTCAAGGGTACGGTCAAACCCAAGATGGCCCATGTCGTCATGGAGACTTTTCAATGTCATGGGTCTGAGGCTTTCAGGAAGGACAAGTTGATACTGGGTTTCACCAAGTTTCCTCTTCCGATACAAAACACCATTCTGCAGCTCAAGTTTGTTTAGTTCACGCAGAAAGATGGAAAGTTGTGGAAGTTCTTTCCGTAGCATAGGAGAAGATGTTTCACCCGTTTCAAGCTGGTGTATGATTTCATTGATAGCAGGATCATTTCTTTGACTTTGTCTTAACTCCTCTTCCGAGATGCTTGGAATTACGGGGAGAATGTCACACTGGTGGAAGCTGTCAGGAACAGCATCAGCGGACATGGACAAAGACGTTACAAGTGGATATGTAAGAGCATCGTGGTCTGAGTTGAGAGATTGGAGGACTAGGTGTTTGTCACAGATTGCCCTCACTGCATGAGGAGGAACATCAGTGAAAGGATCGGCACCAGGTAAGTGATGTTGGACAAACTGGCGAATTCTCTCTTGTTCTTTTAGGGAAACACGGTCATTTATTGGCTCTGGGTGTGGACGGCGTGATAATCCGTCTGCATCAGCATTTTGATTTCCTGCTCTGTACCGGAGGTTGAACTCGAAGGTAGAGAGGGCAGACAACCAGCGATAACTCGTTGCATCTAACTTAGCGGTGGTCAAAATGTAAGTTAGAGGGTTGCTGTCAGTTATTACAGTGAAAGGACTGCCATAAAGGTAATCACAAAACTTTTCCGTGACAGCCCACTTGAGGGCAAGAAACTCAAGTTTGTGAGCGGGGTAACGGCTTTCACTTTGTGATAGTCCTCTGCTCGCGTATGCAATTACACGCATCTCTCCACCCTGCTCTTGATAAAGGGCTGCCCCCAGCCCGGTCGTACTTGCATCTGTATGTAATACATACGGCAACCTGGGGTTGGCAAAGGCCAAAACTGGGGCAGAAGTCAGTTTGTTTATTATCGTTTCAAATGCCTGCTGGCAACAGTCTGTCCATCTTTCCTCAAAAGGAGATTTCGGCTGAAAGTACTGGACTTTATTCGACTGTGAGACATTTTTCTTCCTCAGCGGTGGATATCCAGCAGTAAGACCGGTAAGAGGTTTGGCAATCTTAGAGAAGTCTTTGATAAATCGCCTGTAGTATCCTGCGAATCCTAAGAAAGAACGTAGCTCTTTCAAATTTTTGGGGCTTGGCCATGTTTTTAAAGCGTTAACTTTCTCAGGGTCTGTTTCAACACCATGTTGGGAAACGATGTGGCCCAAGTACTTCACGGATGTATGGAAAAACATGCATTTTTCAAGGGAAAGTTTTAGGCCATATTCTTTGAGGCGATTGAGTACATGGAGAAGTCGGGTTTCATGTTGTTCGAGTGTTTCTGAAAACACTATGAGGTCATCTAGAAAGACAAGGACTTCTTTTAGATGGATGTCACCCATGCATTTCTCCATCAGCCTTTGGAATGTGCTGGGAGCATTTGTAACACCCTGAGGCATCCTGTTAAATTCAAAAAATCCCATCGGGCATGTAAAGGCTGTCTTGTGCTTGTCTGTCTCATTGACTTCGATTTGGTAGTATCCGCTCTTGAGATCAAGGACCGAAAACCATTTTGATCCTGTGAGTGCAGAAAAGGTTTCTTCCAAATTAGGAAGTGCATAGGCGTCTTTGATCGTGGTTAAATTCAGCTTCCGGTAATCGACACAAAGTCTTATATCCCCGTTTTTCTTCCTTACCACACCTATTGGCGAGGAAAACGGTGATTCAGACTCGCGGATTATTCCTGCTTCCATCAGCTCTTGCAAGTGCTGACGTACTGCATCGATGTCTTGTGGCCGTATTGGTCGGGGTCTGTGCTTGAAAGCGGTTTCGTCACTTAGTTTGATTTGGTGCTTGACTTTGTTCGTGCAACCGAAATCTGTGTCATGTCGTGCAAATACTTCTGGCATAGCACTCAGCTTCTGTATGATTCGCTCCTTCCATTCAGCAGAAATGGGAGAATCAGAGAAATTTAAATTTAGCTCTGTGGACTTCAAGTTGGATTTCTGCTTGGTTTGCATCACTTCTTGCACAGCATGCATTTCTGCAATGACACTTTTTGCAGGAATTCTTATGTCATGTTCACTTTCATTCCTTAGGACAACTGCAAGCTTTTGTGAGCGGTTTTCCGGAAGGGTAAGTAAACAATTGGTGACTACGACACCACCAGGCAAGGAGGATGAGGAAGGTGACTCGACCACTATCCACTTCCCTGGCGTTGCAGTGTTTACATGGACTACTCCCTCCAAAACTCGACTTTGACCAGCAGGAAGTAATTCAGGTTCTTTTCCAGACAGTGTGACAAGACCAAGACTGCCGTCATCTTTCATTTTGTGTCTCTGTTGTAACACGCTCAAGACCACTCTGTAACCATGTGGGAGGACACGGAGATCTGTATCAGTCAAGGGAAGGTTTTCAAAAAGAGGGTCAAGCGTGTTAGTGCCAATCAGGAGAGAAGACTGGACACTAGAGCGTGTGTCTGGAACAATTAATGCAAGAGAGGACACAGTGAGTTCAGTTCCAAAACAGTCTTTTGGAAAAGTGATATCAACACCAATGTAGCCTGAATAGGGAACATTTTCACCATTTGCAGCTTCGACTTCCAACAGATCTTGTATTGGATGGATTGTCAGGTGTGAGAGATAGCTTTTGTAGAAAGACTGGGACACTGTGGTCACTTGCGATCCGGTATCAAGAAGACAATGGCAGGCGTGTCCATTGATTTGTACTTGAGCAGTGTATTTAGCTCCAATCAGACCTTTAGGAATTTTCACAGTGGTGAAGCGGTTGTGGAAGAATTGTCTTTTGGTTTTTGGTGAATGTTCAGTGGGACTAGTTTCCGTTTCAGCACCCATTTGTCCCGCCATGAGTGCTACTTTTAGTTTAAAGGTGGGGTCTGGTTGTTTTGCTTGTCCCACAGTGACTGTTTCTCTCTCAACTGTTTCTTTTTTTTAGCAACTAAGGATGGGTTTGGCTCACTGGTACATGTCGAGATGATGTGACCATCTTCACCGCACTGGAAGCAGTACCAAGGCTTTGGTCTTTTACTTGCAGCTTGAGGTGGCAAGAGAGCTTGTTCAGGTACTTTGTGTTCAGGGTTTGTCTTGGTATTAGCTGATGGTTGATTAAGTCTTTTTGTTAGGGTGGTGTTCACTCTAACTTATTTTGCAAGGACCACACTGGAGACAAGTTAGTCGTTTTAGACACCTGCAGGCGGAGAGTTCACTCGTCGCTGTGCTCTCAGCGATAGTCGAATGAAAACTCACTCAGGCCTCGTCAGGCACTTATTTATTGGGAGAACCAAAGTGGGGTTTCAAGTGGGGGTTTGGGAATACACAGGTTGGGCTGGAGACGCCCCCCCCTGCTGATCAAGGCATAGCAGGGGGCCTTTTACGACTTTCTGTAAACAAAGCACCTTTGATTGCTTCCTCTGAGTTTAGTCAATCAGTGGTAAACTAATTTGTCTAGACAGGACAAACTAATTAAATTATTACAGGTTACATTCCAACATAATCATACGATGAAGATATTCTGCAAACCCTAACATATCCCTCCTGTTTTATCATATGATTATGTCAAACCCGAACAATCAAACATAAGTAAGAAAATGAAATCAATGAAATGAAAACAATAACTTCCAGTGAGGTTTTTCCCTCAATACTCCAGTCCAAAGTATGTGCAACTCAAAAAACCTGCGGCCAGATTAAGTGCAGGAAAAGAGTTACACGGTCCCTCTGCCTTAGGTGACCAGACTGTTATCAATAAAAAAGGAAAAAGAAAAACACAGAAACGGTACATCATTGAATCCATCACTTGCAAGGCATTTTCGATGGTCAAATCATCAAGTTTCCGTAAAGCAATGCCGAGTCAAACAGCATCTACGCAATCCACGTTTTGAATTAGGGGTCCAGCACTCCTTGTAGCTTGCAGTGGCTGAGGTGAATCCAGCTGGGCCGTTCAGCGATCTTTACTGCAGTGGGGGTAGTCAGCAAGGCTTGAAATGGTCCCTCCCACCGTGGGCTGGCCCAGTTCTTTCTTTTGATGACTTTGATGTAGACCCAGTCTCCTGGCTTGATGGTGTTGTCGACCTGTGAGGATGACAGAGCAGGCGGCAGTAAATTTGCATTTGACACCTCTGTCAGTCTGAGCGTTCTGACCATGAAATCTGCCAAAGACTGTTCTTCATCTGCCCTTTGTAAATCACACAAACGGGACATGCTTTTACAAAAATTTTTTAAGTAAACATCCAAACCAAAGGTAGTGAATTGTTGATGTATGATGGACCTCATCCCCCCTGTCGACACATGGCAAGGCCCATGCGTCGCTATTGCTGCTGCCTTAAAAAGTGATTTAGGTAAAACAGGTTTGTCATTGATGCGGAGGATACTATCTGTATCCGCTATTGCACCTTTTGTCGTCCACATTCGTTTTTCCACCATTGGAGCATTGCCCTGCATATCTGTCAGTATAGTCTTATCTATGAGTTGCGTGTCCTCTGAATCTATTAAAAAAAATTCATGGCCATGTTTCCCTGCCGCTGCTTCCTTAGCAATCCTGTCTGCTAACCTGTTTCCATTCGAGGCTTCATCTGTGCCTGTGGTGTGAGCCGCACATTTACACACAGCTAGTTTAGCAGGTAACTGAATAGCCTGTAACAAGTCTTTTAACAAGGAGGCATGGGTAACCGGCTTACCAGTTGATGTTGTCATCCCCCTGCGCTCCCATTGTTTTGCAAAATAGAACAGAGTAGAAAACGCATACTGACTGTCTGTGTATACAGTAACTTCCTTATCTTCCGCCAATTCACAAGCTCTTGTTAGTGCAATTAGCTCAGCCGCCTGCGCTGACCTGTTGTATGGAAGCTTCTCTGCTTCAACAATTTGGTCTGGCAATCTCACAATTGCGTACCCACTTTGATTGTTCCCTCTAGGATCCTTTGAACATGACCCATCCACAAACCACTTTTCCCCTTTGTCAAGTGGTGTGTCAATTAAATCTTGTCTGGGCAGCTGTAGATGTTCTGTAGCATCCAAACAGTTATGTGGTGAACCATCCCCCGGCAACGGAATCAACGTTGCTGGGTTAAGGACTGTGCACCGCTTTATCACAATGTGTGGTTGTGACAGAAGCGTAGCAGTGTAGGATAGGTGTCTGGCAGGTGACAAAAAGTTCATCTTGCTTTGCAGTAGCAACACATCTACAGCATGTGGAACTAGCAGCTCCATTTTGTGAAAGAGCACCACATCTGCAGATTGTCTCACTGCAAGCGCTGCCGCACATACTGCTTGGACACAGTCTGGCAAGGATTGAGCCACTGGATCCAATTTTTTCGAATAAAATGCAATTGGTCGTAGTTTGCTGCCATGTCTCTGCAGCAACACTGAGGTCATAAAACCATTCCTGCAGTCTGCGGTTTGTACAAAGGTTTTACTGTAGTCCGGCAAGATAAGAGATGTGGTTTCCATCAGAGCCTGTTTCAGCACTACAAAAGCATCGTCTGCTTCTGGAGTCCACATTAATTTTTCTGTCATTGCCATGGGGACTCCATGCGCAATATCTAACAGCGGTTGCGTCTTTTCCGCATAATGTGGGATCCATGCTCTGCAGTAATTGCAGAGCCCCAAAAATGACATAATTTGTTTCTTCGTCTCCGGTTTTGGTGCATCTGCAATGATTTGCTTTCTGGTCTTCTGTATCTGTCTTCCAGAAGCTGTCAACGTGTGACCTAAATAGTTCACTTCCTGTCTGACCCATTGGAGTTTGTTCTTGTTCACTTTATTCCCTGTTTTGCAGAGATAGCGTAACAATGCTACGGAGTCTTCCCTGCAAGCAGCTTCAGTTTCAGAGGCCACCAGGAGATCATCTACATAAACTAGAAGTTGGCTTTTGTTTGACATCTGAACATCAGCCAAACAGGCCATGATAGCTTGCATAAAAATAGTTGGACTATCAGCAAATCCCTGTGGCAATCTGGTGTACGTATAACTTTGCTCTTTAAAGGTGAACGCAAACCAGAACTGTGAGTCTGGGTGAATTGGCACCGAGAAAAACGCATTGCTAAGATCAATTACCGTGAAAAACTTCTGGGTAGGTTTCAAAGTGTTCAGAAGTGTGTGTGGGTCAGGCACATTAGGTGCTCTTGTCTGTACTGCATCATTCACTGCTCGTAAATCTTGTATCATTCGCCAATCAATTTTATTGGCCTTTCGAACTGGATAAATAGGGGTGTTGCAAGGAGAATCCGAGCACTTCCTAATGATTCCTCCTGACAAAAGATCATTTATAACAGGGGCAATCCCGTTTATTGCCTCCTGTTTTAACGGATATTGCTTAACTCTTGGACGCCACTCTGATCTTGGTTTGATCTGCACTGGCGGAATGGATGTTAACTGTCCTACATCAGATGGCCTTTTTGTCCACAGCTTGTCAGGAAGCCCAGCCAATTCCCCCTCCTCCTTCTCACTCAAACAAATGTTAACTAGTCAGGGACGCGCACACGCGCCTGCCCTACCAACACCTACTTCACACACAGTTCGCTTCCACATGTCACAACTGGTACTGTAGCTCCACCCATCACCTTTATCCTCATAATCAGTGACAGAATCAGCAAGTTTAATCCGGCAACCCACATCTGCCCATGTTATACTGTGAGGTTTAAACAATGGAATGTGGGGTACAGCCGACAACTTGTATTTGTCATCCTGAGGAGCGGGCAGAAGCACAGCAGCAGCCGCAAATGACCTGCGATCAGTGTACAGAGCAGTGATTGTTAAAGTTACTTCTGTGTCACTGAGAAAACTTTCAATATAGTCATCATGTGGGTCAGTGAGGATGTTCATGGTGACATGTAAGTCATCACAAGTCATTTCCGATTCAGGTCGTGTCAATTGTTTTCGGGCTTCACTCAGCAAATCGCCTGGTATCTTGGGATTCTGTTCAGCGGAGACGTCATAGGAACAGAAAATCCGCTCACCTGCTTGTGCAGCATATGAGTCCACATCTCTCACTCTACATGCTCGCATGCCATCCTTTACTGGAATTATTGCAATTCCAAATCTAGTCATCAGATCCCGTCCCAGAAGGTTTATGGGACATTTTGGGGATAGCACAATGGAGACTGAAGCTATGACTCCCGTTTCATCATCTCTCACTACGACTGGATTGGAGATACTCTCCTTGTGTACCTGCCCATCAGCAGATTTTACCCAAATAGTATTTTGGGAGGCCTTTAGATTTGGGACTTTAGTTTTTATTACGGTCTTACACGCTCCGGTATCACACAAAAACTCTACTTCACTTCCTCCAATGTTTAAGGTGACACATGGTTTTTCTTTCAATGCATTCAAAATGTCCCATGCTGCATGGACATCTACTATCCCTTCCTCTGTAGGAGGACAAGAGATCACAGGGGGGCAATCTAGTCATGCTGAGAATTTGGCTTTTCCTCTGCCATTTCCTCCACCCTTTGATTGGTATTGTTTTGCAAAACGACACGATCTTGCCCAGTGTCCTCGTCTACCACAGTTCCAACAGGTCTCTGAATCTGGTGGGGGTTTTGAATTATATGGAGGCCTGCGACCTTGTTGGCCTCTACCTCTTCCTCTTGCCTGCTGGGACCCATGAAAGAAGACTGTTGTATCTTCATCTAGGTCAACATCATCATCATCGCCTAGATGAAATACATCAGAACTTTTGCCTCTTTTGATCACTTTTTCAGCATGTCTGGCCCATTGCATAGTTGTTGTCACACTTGCAACATCTACTTCCACCAAATTAGAGATGCACCGATCCGACTTTTTCAGTTCCGATACCGATACCGATGCCGTGGCTTTGCGTATCGGTCGATACCCGATACCGATCCGATATTATGGTTGATTTTTTTTTTTTAAACGTTTATTTCGAACATTAAAGAAATACAAGAAAAAAATAAAAATACAGAAAAATGATAACTCCATAATACAATAGAATATAAAAGAAAAAAGATATTGCATCATAATTTTCCTTTATCGTAAAATCATATTTGTTCAAAAAGGGAGTAGAAGGAAGCCTAAGCTTATCTGACTCTACCCCATGTAACTACATGTTTCTATTTAATTCTGTCAAGAATTTGTCCATAGTCAATATATTAAAGAAAGAAAAAAAAAACATACATATATATATATATACATATATATATACATACATACACACATACATATATATATATATATACACACATACATATATATACACATATATACACATATACATACATATATATACCATATATTTTCTCATTAAAATACAAATCAACTTAAACAACTTCACAGCATGTTACGGTATCCCGTCAATATTTTGTCCTTATACATTTTTTTAAACTTAGGTAAGGTACTACAGTTCTTTAATTCGTCACTGCTGGTGTTCCATAGTTCCACACCTCTAACTGTTATACAATGTAACTTTAAGTTTGTTCTCACCAAATCTCTTTTAAACATACGTGTTCCTCTTAAATAATGGGTACTTTCCCTCCACTCAAACAACCTCTGGATACTGTTTGGTAATTGATTATTTTTTATTTTGTACATGAGTTGGATGGTTTTAAAGTCGACTAGGTCGTTGTATTTCAGTGAGTTCAATTTAATAATTGAACTCACTGAAATAATAATTCCGATTTTATTTAAGAAGCTACATAACTCTACATGTGGAACAGAAAAGACCAAAGGCAATGGCATCAGGCAGACTACACAGTTCTCTGTTCTAAATTAGGGGTGTCCAAACTAACGGTCCAGTTTTTATTGGCCCGCAGCAAATTCTGAAAACATAATTGAATATGACCCGCACAAGAAGCTTGAGCTCAGCTTCTCAGTTTCCACACTAGATGGAGCCCGCCACACAAAGCGTTTGACGTCCCATTAACACCCCCCCGGAAGAGAAGCGAACACGCAGCGTTTGACATCCGATTAGCCCCCCCCCCCCCCAATTCGGGAGAGAAGCGAACGCGCAGCCTTTGACGTCCCATTAGCAACCCGAAGAGAAGCGAACGCGCAGGGTTTGACGTCCGCTTAGCAACCCGGGGAAGAGAAGCGAACGTTCGCTCCATGTTTGCGTTTGTTTAGAAAACTCTCGTGGCATGCGGCACACGTGCTGCTAGCGTATGACGTAGCCCGCGTCCCAATAGATTAAGGAAAGTATCGGCTCACAGATCGGCTGTATTTTCCGATACCCGATCCATCTATTTTGTTGATATCGGGACCGATATCCGATCCAGATATCGGATCGGTGCATCTCTACACCAAATGTTTCCTCACCCAGTTGCCGATTTCAGGGCGGAAATTAGTAAGGAGCGCATTTTTAAGCTGTTGCTGATAAGCACTCTCAGCTGCATCATTGAATGGGATGCCACTATGCACCCTGAACTCTTTTTCAAATCTTAAGCGAAAATCATCAGTATCTTCCCCAGGCTTCTGTTTAATTCCTGCCAAATGACCATAATTCGCTCGTCTTCGAAATATAGTTCTCACTCTTTGCACAAGATCATTCCATTGTGCTGCATACTCCCCTACCAATTGGTTTCCCCCACCGGGATAGGGAAAAGGCCCTTGATTATTTCTACCTGTATAATGACCTCTAACCTTTGCCCAGTCTTTTCCCAAAGAAGACATTGCAGCTTCTCCTGCCTCATGTCCATTCAGTCTATAAGAATGTATGATCCCAGCCATGTCTTCTGCCCATGTATCTGGGTCTTCAGCAACAGGGGTAACCCCTTCAACTGCTTTTCTTGCCTCTTCCAAAGTCCATGGCCGAAAAACATACGTATGTGGAGGTTGGCCTTCCCCTACAATAGGGTTTGGCACCTGTATCATTGGACACACATCAACATTGTCCAAATTTTGGGAAAACCTAGCAGCAGTGGTCAAACTTCTTGTTTGTACAGGACTTCTAGCAATGTGACACTGACTTTTCTTTCTGTTATATGGGGGAGGGTGCAGGTCTGTTAAACCTGGATACAAGTTTTGCATACGAGCGGAAGATCTCTCTTGCTCCGCTTGAGCTGCATTTCCGGCTGCGGCCGGAGCCGTGGCCGGGACAGTGCGCCTGCGCACTGTGGCCTCGTTGTCTTCCGGCCTGACAAACATAGATGCAGCCTCATCACTTCTCAACTTTCTATCTTTTGTCTTTTGGATTTGTTCTCTTCTCTCTTGTGAAGCACTCAACCACATTCTAGCACAAATCAATTCCTTCTCTTTACTACTCTTTTTCAGTCCCTTTGACTTCCTTTTCACGCTTTCCTCCAAGACATCCACCACTACCTTCCAGACTTCCACTTTCAACTTTGCTTCTACTCCAAACTTTTTCTTCCACTTTGGCATGTATTGCATACAATTAAGAAATCTACTCGCCATGTACTTCTCATCTCCTTCAAGAGCTAGGGATCTACCGTTCTTATTTCCCATCGTACTTCGGTTTTCTAGGTTTATACAATTTTTTATTTCTTTTTCTTCTTTTCTTTACTTTGAGGATCCTCAATGCAGGTTTAAATTGACCTCTGACCAAATTCTCTCTGCAGTCAATTTATCCTACCAGTCGCACACTCAACCACACAACTTTCATGCAAACAGCTTGGAAAAACAGACAAAAAAATGAGAATCTACGTCCTTCTTCAATTAAGAAAAAGAAACTCCTTTTTCTTAGCCCGTTCCTTCCACTGGGACTAGAATCCCAGCTGTTTCATAGCTTGGAAACACCAAAGCCGTATCTCATAACTCGGACAAACCAGAGCCGTATATCATAACTCGGACAAACCAAAGATGTATCTCATAGCTCGGACAAACCAGAGCCGTATCTCATAGCTCGGACAATCCAAAGCCGTATCTCATAGCTCGGTCAAACCAAAGCCGTATCTCATAGCTTGGAAACACCAAAGCCGTATCTGCGCTTTTTCCTATGACTTACTTGTCTCCCTTGGTCCGCTGCGCTGCCGGGTTCCCGTCAATCCACTTCTGACAGACGAAGGCAGACGCAAGATGCTGGCCCAGCGAAGAACTTCCTTCCCAGGTCTTTCGTTACCAGGTCCTCCAATGGACGCTGGCTTGTCGACAATGCAGCACGTCCTCCTCCGTCAGCCAGATGGCGGGTATGAGGGTCCCGGGTTTCGGCACCAAAAATGTTAGGGTGGTGTTCACTCTAACTTATTTTGCAAGGACCACACTGGAGACAAGTTAGTCGTTTTAGACACCTGCAGGCGGAGAGTTCACTCGTCGCTGTGCTCTCAGCGATAGTCGAATGAAAACTCACTCAGGCCTCGTCAGGCACTTATTTATTGGGAGAACCAAAGTGGGGTTTCAAGTGGGGGTTTGGGAATACACAGGTTGGGCTGGAGACGCCCCCCCCTGCTGATCAAGGCATAGCAGGGGGCCTTTTACGACTTTCTGTAAACAAAGCACCTTTGATTGCTTCCTCTGAGTTTAGTCAATCAGTGGTAAACTAATTTGTCTAGACAGGACAAACTAATTAAATTATTACAGGTTACATTCCAACATAATCATACGATGAAGATATTCTGCAAACCCTAACACTTTTCTTGCTTCTTTGTGGCCGTAGCTTAGTGATGTGGCTCTGGAGTTCAGCGATTTGTGCTCTCATTTCTTTGAAGATGTCATTTTGTGGAATTTCCGTTGGTTGTCCCTTTTTAAGTTTCAGTTGTGTCAGTTGAGTTTGTAGGTCACCTATCTGGGTTTGCATTTCAGCAAGATCAGTTTGCATTGGAGGATCTGAGAAGTTCGCGCTAGCAGCAATAGAATGTGCTGTTACTTTTGGTCTGGTTGCAGCAAAATGTTGTTTCATCCTACTCTCCTTTGCAATATGGTTGTCTTCTTCTACTCTCAACTGTAGAAGTAGATTAGTGAATGTAGGAGGTTTGTCTTTCAATTTTCCAAGCTGAAGATCTGTTAACAGGGCATTATTCCAACAGCCGCGGCAGAATTGACGCAGAAGGTGTCGGTCAGCTTCACCGGCTATTACTCCACCTCTGTTCAAGGCTTTGGATAGCGCTGTTTGCAACCGATGGAGATAGTGTGAAGGCTTTTCACCTGGGTCTTGAAATGTGTTGAGAAATTTGGCAAAGAGCTCATCGCCGTCTTCCACTGTGCCAAAATCTGAGTTCAGCAGTTCAAGATAGGCAGATGGTAAGGCATTAGGCCCAAGAGGTTTCACCAAATTTGCAGCAGGTGATACAAGACTGTCTAAGATCTTCCGTGAACGATGCAAATCAGATAAATCAGGATCTTGCAATATGAGCTCAACACTGTGACGCCATGTATCAAAATCAACCTCGTGACTGGGATAAGGTATTTTACCTGAAAACTGTCTGAGGCGGAAAGAAGAATTTATCGGTGAGACAGGAGCTTCACTTCGCACTATGTGTTCCACAACAACCTTTTGAACCTCTGGAGGAGTTAGAAAGCGTGCTGGTATGTGAGATGGTTGGTCACTTTGTGGTTGGTTAACTGTTACAGGAGAACTGAAGCTTATATTCGGATTAATTGGTTTCATAGTTTCATCTTGACGTTGGTCAGTGACTTCTGGTGGTCTTTCAACAGTGGTTGTTGGCTCATTCTGGTTCTCTGAGACGGAATCCATATCTTCGGGTGTTTTTGGGTTGCTTACAATCGACTGAGCACATTTGGAAAGGTGTTCATGCAAAACATCTTCGAAAGATTTGCCGCTTATTTTGGCAATTTTCTGCAGTTCACTGAAAAAGCTGTGGGTGGCACTGTTCGTAACAGTTGATAAATACTCAGTTGACAGAGCTCTGATGTGGTAAGAGACTTCATTGGAGCATTCAAGTGTATGGGGCAGTAAAGGTTCAAGTGCGGTCAAGGCAGCGCCGCTCTCATATTCCACAATGGCATTTCTGTGGTAGGAAGACTGGGGTTCATCTATTTGAATTGTCCTAGCAATCTGCCCGTACCTACTCAGGAAGTCAGTTAATTCTTCATCAACATCAGTGTCAGTGAGCCCACTAACTATTACTGAGTTTGGGGTTTTAATATTTTCTTTATCAATGACCTCCATTTTTTTTCCCGGCTTGGTCTATTTTAAGGTCTGGGTCAGGTAATATTATTTGAATTAACCACCACTCCTGGCTGGCTCGCCACTTTCTGTAACACCTATATCGCTTTGGACAGTGCTTACAGTAATTTAGATCATGGACCAATTCTAAGTTCGGCTATATTTGCAGTGGTGATAGAGTGAGCAGAATAAATGACCACAGACCAACGTTTGAATTGAACTGCCGGCTTATTTTAGAAGAGAAAAATAGAGAAAAATAGTTGACATACAATTTACAACAATAGACATACAATTCACATTTAAACTCAACGTTAGTTGAAGAAAATAAGTTTCCTTTCAGTAAACTTTTCAGTTTAAATGATTTCAATTAAAACCCGGGTTGTTTTATTAATTCTAAGGTTCAATCGGTTTAGTTACCTCACTTTGTGTTGTTTGAATAATATTCAATACAAGTAAGTAATTCGAAACAATAATAAATCTAATTTGAGTTAAGTAAAGCCACTTTTAAATTCCCTCGACTTCACTGGTTTTGTTCACACCAATCAATATTTCAATAACACCATTTCAGCATCATCGTACATATAGTTCACAAAAAAATTAAAGTGACAAAATGTACAAAACTCAAAACAATTCAGCAAAAGACTGAACGACTTTCGTTATCCAAATGTCTCTATATCCCTTCAGTTTGTTTCTCTTGCTTTGTTCCTGAAGAGTCAATCAATCCTTTCCGAAATCCACCTCGGTGTAGCAGTGGGGAAAAAAATATGGATAGATCCTACCAGGTTCGATGAACCTCGTCCAGCAAGTGCTCTCCGCTCCTGCATGAGAAAAAATTCAAAGGCCTCTTTGGTGGCTCGCCATCTTGCGACTCGCACAAGAAATCAGCTTCGTTATTAGTTCAGAGGTTTCCGAACCAACTCTCGTGAATTCAGTCCTGTTCCGCACTTAGTGCATCACCAAGGTGAAAAAAAAGTTTGGAAACAGAAAAATAGGTCCATCAAATACAAAAAACTTCATACAATACTGTGTCACGTTCCCTCTCTCTCTTTAGTTTAACGGACTTACTCCCGTATCACCTTCGTCATCCTCTCTCCAAAAAAAACAAAAACGGCGGGAAAAGGAAAAAAGTAGAGTTCGCATTTCTGGTCACATGGGTTTTTTCCTACGTCATCATGTCCCTTCAAAATAAAAGTGGATGTTCACACTTTTGTCATTTTATCAACTACAAAACGTTAATAAAATAATAAATTTGTATTGTTTTAATATTTTACATGCTTTTAATCTGTGTTGGTCTGTTTAGAAGATATTTACAATGTACTTTCTTTTGACTGTTTTTATTAACAGGCTCTTATTTTACAAGGCTATGTTTAACAGGCTCTTATTTTACAAGGCTATGTTAACCTGGGTTACACCCTCCCTGCCTAAATCTATGCAAGTCCCTTTGCATAACGCATAGTTTAGAGTACTTTGATCTCATGGTTCTCCTCATGGTTCTCGATGTAATTTGTTACAGATTCGCTTAAGCTCTGGAACAACGATTGAACTAGGCTCACAAGAGGGGTTCCTAACTGAGGGTAGGTTAACCTTTTGGGTTTCGTTCTCTCTCGAGAAGATCTTCTGACAACTTGGTCAGATTCTGGGACAATTTCTTCATTGTCATCTGTCACAGTTTCAGTGTCATTTACTTGAGGTCTTCTTGTCTCCTCATGGTCAGTCTGGTTTAGATCCAGGGGATTTCCCTTTTCACTCAAGTGAGTACTTGATTCTTCTTCCCTTCCAGGTGATCTTTCCAGTTCCGGCAATATTTCAGTTTCAATGGAATCCTTTGGAGCATTATCAGACAACATCAAAAGCTCTGGAATTACATCATCATCTGGTTCATTCTGTTCATCAGTAAGATTGGAATGTGGTCTGGGAAGAACTACTTTATATTCCTCAAGTGACCTCGAGATCTCCCGTGGAGGACCCGAAGAGTAGTATAAAGGGTAGTTATCCTCTTCCTCAGAGTTGTAGTCAGGTTCAGGTTCTTCAGAGTCTGGTATTGGATGTTGTCGTGTGATTGGTCGACGGGGCTTCTCTGGGACGGCAGGAGAATTTGCAGGGACAGATGGCAGAAATCCGCATGGCAACAAAAGGTCTCTGTGCAGGGTCCTAGTAGGACCATTTTGATGTTCTGGTCTTACTATATACACAGGTAAGTTGTCCTTTTGACTCACAACCACATGGACCGTGGACTCCCATCTATCAGCCAACTTGTGTTTCCCCCTTATTCGGACATTCCTCACAAGCACACGATCACCAACAGTTAAGGCAGATTCAGTTACATGTTTGTCATATCTGCTTTTGTTTCGTTCAGCAACTTTAGCAGCATTTGTGATAGCCAGTTGGTAACTCTCTTGGAGGTGAGATTTGAGAGCTTTGACATACTGTGAATGAGATTGTCCCCGACGTTGGTTCCGAGGAAGATTGAAGGCAAGGTCTATTGGCAGTCGAGGTTGTCTTCCAAACATTAATTCGTACGGTGTAAACCCTGTGCTATCGTGTCTGGTACAGTTATACGCATGCACGAGTGGTTTTACAAAGTCATGCCAATGCCTCTTGTCTTCATCTTTGAGTGTACCTAACATGTTCAGTAAGGTACGATTGAATCGTTCTACAGGGTTTCCCCTGGGATGATAGGGTGAAGTCCTAACTTTTTGTATTCCAGCCAAGTTACACAGTTCTTTGATAGTTTTTGATTCAAAGTCCGCTCCTTGGTCACTATGCAACTTCTCAGGAAAACCATAGTGGATGAAGAAGTTTTCCCACAGGGCCTTCGCTACAGTTCGAGCTTTTTGGTTAGGCGTTGGAGTTGCAACAGCGTACTTTGTAAAGAAGTCTGTGATTACAAGGACATCTTTTGTAGAACTGCGGTCTGGTTCGATCGACAAAAAGTCAATACATACTAATTCCAGGGGTCTGGTAACTTGTATGTTTACCAAGGGTGCGGCCTTCTCTGGCAATGTTTTCCGGCAGACGCACCTCTGACAACTTTTAATCTTTTGCTCTATGTCTGCAGCCATTTTGGGCCAGAAGAATCTGGCTCTGATGAGGTCAAGGGTACGGTCAAACCCAAGATGGCCCATGTCGTCATGGAGACTTTTCAATGTCATGGGTCTGAGGCTTTCAGGAAGGACAAGTTGATACTGGGTTTCACCAAGTTTCCTCTTCCGATACAAAACACCATTCTGCAGCTCAAGTTTGTTTAGTTCACGCAGAAAGATGGAAAGTTGTGGAAGTTCTTTCCGTACCATAGGAGAAGATGTTTCACCCGTTTCAAGCTGGTGTATGATTTCATTGATAGCAGGATCATTTCTTTGACTTTGTCTTAACTCCTCTTCCGAGATGCTTGGAATTACAGGGAGAATGTCACACTGGTGGAAGCTGTCAGGAACAGCATCAGCGGACATGGACAAAGACGTTACAAGTGGATATGTAAGAGCATCGTGGTCTGAGTTGAGAGATTGGAGGACTAGGTGTTTGTCACAGATTGCCCTCACTGCATGAGGAGGAACATCAGTGAAAGGATCGGCACCAGGTAAGTGATGTTGGACAAACTGGCGAATTCTCTCTTGTTCTTTTAGGGAAACACGGTCATTTAATGGCTCTGGGTGTGGACGGCGTGATAATCCGTCTGCATCAGCATTTTGATTTCCTGCTCTGTACCGGAGGTTGAACTCGAAGGTAGAGAGGGCAGACAACCAGCGATAACTCGTTGCATCTAACTTAGCGGTGGTCAAAATGTAAGTTAGAGGGTTGCTGTCAGTTATTACAGTGAAAGGACTGCCATAAAGGTAATCACAAAACTTTTCCGTGACAGCCCACTTGAGGGCAAGAAACTCAAGTTTGTGAGCGGGGTAACGGCTTTCACTTTGTGATAGTCCTCTGCTCGCGTATGCAATTACACGCATCTCTCCACCCTGCTCTTGATAAAGGGCTGCCCCCAGCCCGGTCGTACTTGCATCTGTATGTAATACATACGGCAACCTGGGGTTGGCAAAGGCCAAAACTGGGGCAGAAGTCAGTTTGTTTATTATCGTTTCAAATGCCTGCTGGCAACAGTCTGTCCATCTTTCCCCAAAAGGAGATTTCGGCTGAAAGTACTGGACTTTATTCGACTGTGAGACATTTTTCTTCCTCAGCGGTGGATATCCAGCAGTAAGACCGGTAAGAGGTTTGACAATCTTAGAGAAGTCTTTGATAAATCGCCTGTAGTATCCTGCGAATCCTAAGAAAGAACGTAGCTCTTTCAAATTTTTGGGGCTTGGCCATGTTTTTAAAGCGTTAACTTTCTCAGGGTCTGTTTCAACACCATGTTGGGAAACGATGTGGCCCAAGTACTTCACGGATGTATGGAAAAACATGCATTTTTCAAGGGAAAGTTTTAGGCCATATTCTTTGAGGCGATTGAGTACATGGAGAAGTCGGGTTTCATGTTGTTCGAGTGTTTCTGAAAACACTATGAGGTCATCTAGAAAGACAAGGACTTCTTTTAGATGAATGTCACCCATGCATTTCTCCATCAGCCTTTGGAATGTGCTGGGAGCATTTGTAACACCCTGAGGCATCCTGTTAAATTCAAAAAATCCCATCGGGCATGTAAAGGCTGTCTTGTGCTTGTCTGTCTCATCGACTTCGATTTGGTAGTATCCGCTCTTGAGATCAAGGACCGAAAACCATTTCGATCCTGTGAGTGCAGAAAAGGTTTCTTCCAAATTAGGAAGTGCATAGGCGTCTTTGATCGTGGTTAAATTCAGCTTCCGGTAATCGACACAAAGTCTTATATCCCCGTTTTTCTTCCTTACCACAACTATTGGCGAGGAAAACGGTGATTCAGACTCGCGGATTATTCCTGCTTCCATCAGCTCTTGCAAGTGCTGACGTACTGCATCGATGTCTTGTGGCCGTATTGGTCGGGGTCTGTGCTTGAAAGCGGTTTCGTCACTTAGTTTGATTTGGTGCTTGACTTTGTTCGTGCAACCGAAATCTGTGTCATGTCGTGCAAATACTTCTGTATTATTATATCTTATGTTCACTTTCATTCCTTAGGACAACTGCAAGCTTTTGTGAGCGGTTTTCCGGAAGGGTAAGTAAACAATTGGTGACTACGACACCACCAGGCAAGGAGGATGAGGAAGGTGACTCGACCACTATCCACTTCCCTGGCGTTGCAGTGTTTACATGGACTACTCCCTCCAAAACTCGACTTTGACCAGCAGGAAGTACACCCTGTTCCAAATTATTATGCAAATCGTATTTAAGTGTCAGAAAGATTAAATTTTTTGTTTTTCAATTAAACTCATGGACGGTATTCCGTGTGAGGGCTCTTTGGATAACTGAGATCAATTTCAGACACCGGTGATGATTACCGGCCAGTTGAGCCCACATTAAGGAGAAACTACTCAAGAATGGCGTTCCACATTATTAAGCAGATGATTTGAAGTTCGCTTTGAGCAGTGGCGGACGCCAACCCACGACCGGTGGGAGAGCTCGGAGGGCGGATGGGCTTTCAAGGAAGCCCCCCAGGCCGGTCCCACTCGCACTTAGAATTTTTTTTTTTTTTGGCTTCCATAATGTACCGGGCGCGGACGCGAAACCCACGCCGGGCAGGAGAGCTCGAAAGGCGGCTAAGCATTCAAGGAAGCACCGTCTGGAGCTTCAGAGCCGTTCCGCCTGACTTTTAACGTAGAGTACCGGGCGCAAACCACTAACTCAAGCCCGGCATGGCAGCTCGAAAGGCGGCTAAGCATTCAAGGAAGCACCGTCTGGAGCTTCAGAGCCGTTCCGCCTGACTTTTAACGTAGAGTACCGGGCGCAAACCACTAACTCAAGCCCGGCATGGCAGCTCGAAAGGCGGCTAAGCATTCAAGGAAGCACCGTCTGGAGCTTCAGAGCCGTTCCGCCTGACTTTTAACGTAGAGTACCGGGCGCAAACCACTAACTCAAGCCCGGCATGGCAGCTCGAAAGGCGGCTAAGCATTCAAGGAAGCACCGTCTGGAGCTTCAGAGCCGTTCCGCCTGACTTTTAACGTAGAGTACCGGGCGCAAACCACTAACTCAAGCCCGGCATGGCAGCTCGAAAGGCGGCTAAGCATTCAAGGAAGCACCGTCTGGAGCTTCAGAGCCGTTCCGCCTGACTTTTAACGTAGAGTACCGGGCGCAAACCACTAACTCAAGCCCGGCATGGCAGCTCGAAAGGCGGCTAAGCATTCAAGGAAGCGACGCCGGCCGGTCCGCGGGCCAAATAGGGTCCAGTAAAGTACCGGGCGCAAACCACTAACTCAAGCCCGGCATGGCAGCTCGAAAGGCGGCTAAGCATTCAAGGAAGCGACGCCACTAACGCCTTGTGGCGGTCGCCTTGTGGCGGTCGGGGGGTGGCGGTCGGGGCTGGCGCTTGGGGCCGGTGGCGGTCGCCTTGTGGCGGTCGCCTTGTGGCGGTCGCCTTGTGGCGGTCGGGGGGTGGCGGTCGGGGCTGGCGCTTGGGGCCGGTGGCGGTCGCCTTGTGGCGGTCGCCTTGTGGCGGTCGCCTTGTGGCGGTCGCCTTGTGGCGGTCGGGGGGTGGCGGTCGGGGCTGGCGCTTGGGGCCGGTGGCGGTCGCCTT
>NW_026872086.1:65000-75000 GCF_033458585.1 Syngnathus typhle
TTCAAGCCGCTCGCTGAGGCCTTGACGAGAGGAGCCGGGCCGCGCTCCGTAAGCTGATCCGTGTGAGCTGGCCCGCCCTTTGGCTGCCGCCGCCGCCGCCGCCGCCGCGGTGTCGCTATCTGCCGCGCAAGTACTGTGGCCAGATCAGACCCGTAGGACGCTGACGCTGACGTCGCTTGGCAAGCGGCTCCCGTCGGTCGGTTCGGGGGACGGACGGCTCGCGTGAGGGTTGGGGACGAAGCTCGGGAAGAGCGAACTCGGCAACGGGGGTGGCACGTCGGTCGGGCTTGGCCAGCGGGGGCCGAGGATGAACCGTGCGGGCACGGCGGTGGTCCGGGGGAAAGGCGTCGGCCTTCCAGGCCCGAGCTGGGGGAACGTGCGATGACCCAGGCGGGAAGCTGCGCCCCGTCCGAGTCAGACTCGGTCGTTGCGGCCCGCTGAGGCTCGCTTCGTTTCCGTAAAGCGGGGGTCGGGGGCGCGGCGCTGTGCCGGCGACTTGCCCGCGCGAGGCACGCGCGCCGAGGCCAGAGCGGGAAGCTGCGCCCCGTCCGAGTCAGACTCGGTCGTTGCGGCCCGCCGGTCTCGCGCTACGGCCAGGATGCGGAGTTTGATCGACACTGGTGGGAGCCGGGGGGTTGAAGGGGTTCCGGCCGCCCCGCCGTTCTCAGCGCCGCTGTCACCCAGACGGGAAGCTGCGCCCCGTCCGAGTCAGACTCGGTCGGTGCGGCCCGCTGTGGCCAGCTGGCAACTAGCTACGGAAGGGTACCGGCGCTCCCGACGAACCCGCCGGGGTGGCTGGTGACCAACGCTGCGTTCGGCGCTTATTGCTGCGACCGGGAGGGAAGCTGCGCCCCGTCCGAGTCAGACTCGGTCGTTGCGGCCCCCCCGAGCCCGCACGCCTCTCGCGGAAGGTCATACGCCACCGGCGGCACGAAAGACGCCTCCCGCAACGCGGTAGTCGGGAAAGGCTATTCGGATAGTCGAGCAGAGTTGCGACAACACATCCCGCGGTGCCGTCTGGTTAGGCAAGGGTTTGAGAAACAGCATTCGCGGTAGACCGGCGCGGCCGGCGGACGCCCACGCGGCGTGCCGCAATCGGATCGCGCGCTCGGCCTCCGTTGATTTCCTCTAGGTGGGTGATTCGGGGCGTCTCGGTCTCGCTGCCGTACGGTCGCGCCAAGGCCTGCGGGGGCGGCGCGTAGCGCACGCTCTCGCGGCGGCCGAGGCGCTAGAGTGCGACCCGCAAGTGGGGAGGAACCGTCCACCCAACGCCGGCGCGAGCCGGGGCCGGTGGGGGCCCTACCAAGGCGGGTCATGAGTGCCAGTCGGTCAGTTCGGGAGAAGGGGAGGGTACTCGGAGGCCCGCCGGGAGCAGACGGGGGTCCGGAAGCTGAGGGGGGTGAAGGACGGCGGCCGGGAGCAGACGGCCGTCCCCGGGAGGGGGTGTTCGTTCACGTGCGGACGCCGGGAGCAGGCGGCCGTCACGCAATTCTGCCAACCGTTCCCACCGGCCTGTGTTTAAGGAGGCGGCCGGTCCTCCGTCCTTGGATGGATAAGATTCGCAGATTTTCGCCCGGCCTGTGTTTAAGGAGGCGGCCGGTTCCCTCCTTCCTTCCTTTCTTGGATGTATAACATTCGCAGATTTTCGCCCGGCCTATGTTTAGTGAGGCGGCCGGTCCTCCCCCTCCTTGGATGGATAACATTCGCAGATTTCCGCCCGGCCTATGTTTAGTGAGGCGACCGGTCCTCCCTCCTTGGATGTATAACATTCGCAGATTTTCGCCCGGCCGGTGGTTTAAGGAGGCGGCCGGTCCTCCCTCCTTGGATGTATAACATTCGCAGATTCTCGCCCGGCCTATGTTTAGTGAGGCGACCGGTCCTCCGCGGAGAGCGACCCGCAAGTGGGGAGGAACCGTCCACCCAACGCCGGCGCGAGCCGGGGCCGGTGGGGGCCCTACCAAGGCGGGTCTCATTGCCTGTCGGTCAGTTCGGGAGAAGGTGGGGGTACTCGGAGGCCCGCCGGGAGCAGACGGGGGTCCGGAAGGTGAGGGGGTGAAGGACGGCGGTCGGGAGCAGACGGCCGTCCCCGGGAGGGGGTGTTCGTTCACGTGCGGACGCCGGGAGCAGGCGGCCGTCACGCAATTCTGCCAACCGTTCCCACCGGCCTGTGTTTAAGGAGGCGGCCGGTCCTCCACGAGAAGAATTCTGCCAAACGTTCCACCGACCTGTGTTTAAGGAGGCGGCCGGTCCTCCCCGTCGTTCCGCCGGCTTGTGTTTAAGGAGGCGGCCGGTCCTCCACTATTCCTTCCTTGGATGGAAGGCATGTAGCACTTTGAAATTTTTCGAGCACTGTGACACTTTGAAAATTTTCGAGAGTTTTTGTACTTAGAAAATTTTTCGCTCTTGCACTTCCAGAGTGCTTTGCGGTAGCTCCTAGGTTCGCTGTCCGAGCATGTGAACACTTTTTTGGGGGGAACACATCGCTAGAGACACCAGCCGCCTGGTTCTCGGGGCCAAAACTTGTGTTCCCCACACTCGTTCTGACTATATTTTGCGATTTGGGGGTAAAGGTAATGAGTACAGTGACTAGGGGGACCAACTCATCGTACTCTGGCGCACCAACAGACCAAAGCTGGTACTGCACTTACCCCTGGTACCCCAACGCCTGGTACCTGAAGGGCGAGAGGCTGATTTTTCGCTATTTGCGGCCGACCGAGGGAACCAGACAAATACTTCTCTGGTTCTTCTATATCAAACAAATTTGTTTTAGGTTCATTTACCTGACATCACTCTGATGAAGGCGGAAGATTCCGCCGAAACATGTCAGGTAAATGAACCTAAAACAAATTTGTTTGATATAGAAGAACCAGAGAAGTAATTGAAAAAGAAAAAACAAGATGAACCTGGAACCAGACAAAGCGGACACTTTACGGCGCAAGAGCCGTTGGCACTTAGGCGAGCTCCAGAAGGAGAGGCTGATTTTTCGCCATTTGTGGCCGACCGAGGGAACCAGACAAAGCGGACACATTACGGCGCAAGAGCCGTTGGCACTTAGAAAATATTCGCCAAAGTTGGCACGAGCTCCAGAAGGAGAGGCTGATTTTTCGCCGTTCGTGGCCGACCGAGGGAACCAGACAAAGCGGACACATTACGGCGCAAGAGCCGTTGGCACTTAGAAAATATTCGCCAAAGTTGGCGCGAGCTCCAGAAGGAGAGGCTGATTTTTCGCCGTTCGTGGCCGACCGAGGGAACCAGGCAAAGCGGACACATTACGGCGCAAGAGCCGTTGGCACTTAATCGAGCTCCAGAAGGAGAGGCTGATTTTTCGCTATTCGTGGCCGACCGAGGGAACCAGACAAAGCGGACACATTACGGCGCAAGAGCCGTTGGCACTTGCGCGAGCTCCAGAAGGAGAGGCTGATTTTTCGCCGTTCGTGGCCGACCGAGGGAACCAGGCAAAGCGGACACATTACGGCGCAAGAGCTGTTGGCACTTAATCGAGCTCCAGAAGGAGAGGCTGATTTTTCGCTATTCGTGGCCGACCGAGGGAACCAGACAAAGCGGACACATTACGGCGCAAGAGCCGTTGGCACTTGCGCGAGCTCCAGAAGGAGAGGCTGATTTTTCGCTATTCGTGGCCGACCGAGGGAACCAGACAAAGCGGACACATTACGGCGCAAGAGCCGTTGGCACTTAGGCGAGCTCCAGAAGGAGAGGCTGATTTTTCGCCATTCGTGGCCGACCGAGGGAACCAGACAAAGCGGACACATTACGGCGCAAGAGCCGTTGGCACTTAGAAAATATTCGCCAAAGTTGGCACGAGCTCCAGAAGGAGAGGCTGATTTTTCGCCATTCGTGGCCGACCGAGGGAACCAGGCAAAGCGGACACATTACGGCGCAAGAGCCGTTGGCACTTAGAAAATATTCGCCAAAGTTGGCGCGAGCTCCAGAAGGAGAGGCTGATTTTTCGCCGTTCGTGGCCGACCGAGGGAACCAGACAAAGCGGACACATTACGGCGCAAGAGCCGTTGGCACTTAGAAAATATTCGCCAAAGTTGGCGCGAGCTCCAGAAGGAGAGGCTGATTTTTCGCCGTTCGTGGCCGACCGAGGGAACCAGGCAAAGCGGACACATTACGGCGCAAGAGCCGTTGGCACTTAGGCGAGCTCCAGAAGGAGAGGCTGATTTTTCGCCGTTCGTGGCCGACCGAGGGAACCAGGCAAAGCGGACACATTACGGCGCAAGAGCCGTTGGCACTTAGAAAATATTCGCCAAAGTTGGCGCGAGCTCCAGAAGGAGAGGCTGATTTTTCGCCGTTCGTGGCCGACCGAGGGAACCAGGCAAAGCGGACACATTACGGCGCAAGAGCCGTTGGCACTTAGAAAATATTCGCCAAAGTTGGCGCGAGCTCCAGAAGGAGAGGCTGATTTTTCGCCGTTCGTGGCCGACCGAGGGAACCAGGCAAAGCGGACACATTACGGCGCAAGAGCCGTTGGCACTTAGGCGAGCTCCAGAAGGAGAGGCTGATTTTTCGCCGTTCGTGGCCGACCGAGGGAACCAGGCAAAGCGGACACATTACGGCGCAAGAGCCGTTGGCACTTAGAAAATATTCGCCAAAGTTGGCGCGAGCTCCAGAAGGAGAGGCTGATTTTTCGCCGTTCGTGGCCGACCGAGGGAACCAGGCAAAGCGGACACATTACGGCGCAAGAGCCGTTGGCGCTTAGAAAATATTCGCCAAAGTTGGCGCGAGCTCCAGAAGGAGAGGCTGATTTTTCGCCGTTCGTGGCCGACCGAGGGAACCAGGCAAAGCGGACACATTACGGCGCAAGAGCCGTTGGCACTTAGGCGAGCTCCAGAAGGAGAGGCTGATTTTTCGCCGTTCGTGGCCGACCGAGGGAACCAGACAAAGCGGACACATTACGGCGCAAGAGCCGTTGGCACTTAGAAAATATTCGCCAAAGTTGGCGCGAGCTCCAGAAGGAGAGGCTGATTTTTCGCCGTTCGTGGCCGACCGAGGGAACCAGGCAAAGCGGACACATTACGGCGCAAGAGCCGTTGGCACTTAATCGAGCTCCAGAAGGAGAGGCTGATTTTTCGCTATTCGTGGCCGACCGAGGGAACCAGACAAAGCGGACACATTACGGCGCAAGAGCCGTTGGCACTTGCGCGAGCTCCAGAAGGAGAGGCTGATTTTTCGCCGTTCGCGGCCGACCGAGGGAACCAGGCAAAGCGGACACATTACGGCGCAAGAGCTGTTGGCACTTAATCGAGCTCCAGAAGGAGAGGCTGATTTTTCGCTATTCGTGGCCGACCGAGGGAACCAGACAAAGCGGACACATTACGGCGCAAGAGCCGTTGGCACTTGCGCGAGCTCCAGAAGGAGAGGCTGATTTTTCGCTATTCGCGGCCGACCGAGGGAACCAGACAAAGCGGACACATTACGGCGCAAGAGCCGTTGGCACTTAGAAAATATTCGCCAAAGTTGGCACGAGCTCCAGAAGGAGAGGCTGATTTTTCGCTATTTGTGGCCGACCGAGGGAACCAGACAAAGCGGACACATGACGGCGCAAGAGCCGTTGGCACTTAGGCGAGCTCCAGAAGGAGAGGCTGATTATTCGCTATTTGTGGCCGACCGAGGGAACCAGACAAAGCGGACACTTTACGGCGCAAGAGCCGTTGGCACTTGCGCGAGCTCCAGAAGGAGAGGCTGATTTTTCGCCATTTGTGGCCGACCGAGGGAACCAGACAAAGCGGACACTTTACGGCGCAAGAGCCGTTGGCACTTGCGCGAGCTCCAGAAGGAGAGGCTGATTTTTCGCCATTCGTGGCCGACCGAGGGAACCAGACAAAGCGGACACATTACGGCGCAAGAGCCGTTGGCACTTAGAAAATATTCGCCAAAGTTGGCGCGAGCTCCAGAAGGAGAGGCTGATTTTTCGCCGTTCGTGGCCGACCGAGGGAACCAGGCAAAGCGGACACATTACGGCGCAAGAGCCGTTGGCACTTAGGCGAGCTCCAGAAGGAGAGGCTGATTATTCGCTATTTGTGGCCGACCGAGGGAACCAGACAAAGCGGACACTTTACGGCGCAAGAGCCGTTGGCACTTGCGCGAGCTCCAGAAGGAGAGGCTGATTTTTCGCCATTTGTGGCCGACCGAGGGAACCAGACAAAGCGGACACATTACGGCGCAAGAGCCGTTGGCACTTAGAAAATATTCGCCAAAGTTGGCACGAGCTCCAGAAGGAGAGGCTGATTTTTCGCTATTCGCGGCCGACCGAGGGAACCAGACAAAGCGGACACATTACGGCGCAAGAGCCGTTGGCACTTAGGCGAGCTCCAGAAGGAGAGGCTGATTTTTCGCTATTCGTGGCCGACCGAGGGAACCAGACAAAGCGGACACATTACGGCGCAAGAGCCGTTGGCACTTATAAAATATTCGCCAAAGTTGGTGCGAGCTCCAGAAGGAGAGGCTGATTTTTCGCTATTCGCGGCCGACCGAGGGAACCAGACAAAGCGGACACATTACGGCGCAAGAGCCGTTGGCACTTAGAAAATATTCGCCAAAGTTGGCGCGAGCTCCAGAAGGAGAGGCTGATTTTTCGCCGTTCGTGGCCGACCGAGGGAACCAGGCAAAGCGGACACATTACGGCGCAAGAGCCGTTGGCACTTAGAAAATATTCGCCAAAGTTGGCACGAGCTCCAGAAGGAGAGGCTGATTTTTCGCCATTCGTGGCCGACCGAGGGAACCAGGCAAAGCGGACACATTACGGCGCAAGAGCCGTTGGCACTTAGAAAATATTCGCCAAAGTTGGCGCGAGCTCCAGAAGGAGAGGCTGATTTTTCGCCGTTCGTGGCCGACCGAGGGAACCAGACAAAGCGGACACATTACGGCGCAAGAGCCGTTGGCACTTAGAAAATATTCGCCAAAGTTGGCGCGAGCTCCAGAAGGAGAGGCTGATTTTTCGCCGTTCGTGGCCGACCGAGGGAACCAGGCAAAGCGGACACATTACGGCGCAAGAGCCGTTGGCACTTAGAAAATATTCGCCAAAGTTGGCGCGAGCTCCAGAAGGAGAGGCTGATTTTTCGCCGTTCGTGGCCGACCGAGGGAACCAGGCAAAGCGGACACATTACGGCGCAAGAGCCGTTGGCACTTAGAAAATATTCGCCAAAGTTGGCGCGAGCTCCAGAAGGTGAGGCTGATTTTTCGCCGTTCGTGGCCGACCGAGGGAACCAGACAAAGCGGACACATTACGGCGCAAGAGCCGTTGGCACTTAGAAAATATTCGCCAAAGTTGGCGCGAGCTCCAGAAGGAGAGGCTGATTTTTCACCATTCGTGGCCGACCGGGGAACCGTCACCACTCGGACAGCTTGTGCGGCAGCCCACGCTGGCACTTAGAAAATATTCTGAAATTCTCACCGACTTCCGTGGTGGAGAGGCCGAATTTTTGCGATTCGGGTCCGAAAGGAGAACCGTCGCAATTCGGACAGCTTGTGCGGCAGCCCACGCTGGCACTTAGAAAATATTCTGAAATTCTCACCGACTTCCGTGGTGGAGAGGCCGAATTTTTGCGATTCGGGTCCGAAAGGAGAACCGTCGCAATTCGGACAGCTTGTGCGGCAGCCCACGCTGGCACTTAGAAAATATTCTGAAATTCTCACCGACCTCCGTGGTGGAGAGGCCGAATTTTCACCATTCGTGGCCGACCGGGGAACCGTCGCCACTCGGACAGCTTGTGCGGCAGCCCACGCTGGCACTTAGAAAATATTCTGAAATTCTCACCGACCTCCGTGGTGGAGAGGCCGAATTTTCACCATTCGCGGCCGACCGGGGAACCGTCGCCACTCGGACAGCTTGTGCGGCAGCCCACGCTCGCACTTAGAAAATATTCTGAAATTATCACCGACCTCCGTGGCTGAGAGGCCGAATTTTCGACATTCGTGGCCGACCGGGGAACCGTCGCCACTCGGACAACTTGTGCGGCAGCCCTCGGTGATTTTAGGACCGCTTTTTCACCCTCGCCGTCCGACCGGAGAACCGTCGTAGCTCGGACAGTTCGTGTGCCAGCATCCGCTGGCACTTAGAAAAATTTAAAAAAAGAAAAAAATAGTCTTCTGCATATACGTTCTGACTATATTTTGCGATTAGGGGGTAAAGGTAATGAGTACAGTGACTAGGGGGACCAACTCATCGTACTCTGGCGCACCAACACGCCAAGGTTGGTACTGCACTTAGGCTGATTTTGCGCTATTCGCGGCCGACCGGGGAACCAGCGCGGAGCGGACACATTACGGCGAATGAGCCGTTGGCACTTAGAAAATTTTTGAGCTTTTTTCGGACTTCCGTGAGGCTGATTTTGCGCTATTTGCGGCCGACCGGGGAACCAGCGCGGAGCGGACACATTACGGCGAATGGGCCGTTGGCACTTAGAAAATTTTTGAGCTTTTTTCGGACTTCCGTGAGGCTGATTTTGCGCTATTTGTGGCCGACCGGGGAACCAGCGCGGAGCGGACACATTATGGCGAATGGGCCATTGGCACTTAGAAAATTTTTGAGCTTTTTTCGGACTTCCGTGAGGCTGATTTTGCGCTATTTGCGGCCGACCGGGGAACCAGCGCGGAGCGGACACATTATGGCGAATGGGCCGTTGGCACTTAGAAAGTTTTTGAGCTTTTTTCGGACTTCCGTGAGGCTGATTTTGCGCTATTTGCGGCCGACCGGGGAACCAGCGCGGAGCGGACACATTATGGCGAATGGGCCGTTGGCACTTAGAAAATTTTTGAGCTTTTTTCGGACTTCCGTGTGGAGCTTTGGGGCCGTTCCGCCTAACTTTTTACGCCCGATTACGCTTCCAGGGAGGCGGCTAAGCAATTTCGACCAATCATGGAGCTTTTTTGGGACTTCCGTGTGGAGCTTTGGGGCCGTTCCGCCTAACTTTTTATGCCCGATTGGGCTTCCAGGGAGGCGGCTAAGCATTTTCGACCAATCATGGAGCTTTTTTGGGACTTCCGTGTGGAGCTTTGGGGCCGTTCCGCCTAACTTTTTATGCCCGATTGGGCTTCCAGGGAGGCGGCTAAGCATTTTTGACCAATCATGGAGCTTTTTTGGGACTTCCGTGTGGAGCTTTGGGGCCGTTCCGCCTAACTTTTTATGCCCGATTGGGCTTCCAGGGAGGCGGCTAAGCATTTTTGACCAATCATGGAGCTTTTTTGGGACTTCCGTGTGGAGCTTTGGGGCCGTTCCGCCTAACTTTTTATGCCCGATTGGGCTTCCAGGGAGGCGGCTAAGCATTTTTGACCAATCATGGAGCTTTTTTGGGACTTCCGTGTGGAGCTTTGGGGCCGTTCCGCCTAACTTTTTATGCCCGATTGGGCTTCCAGGGAGGCGGCTAAGCATTTTTGACCAATCATGGAGCTTTTTTGGGACTTCCGTGTGGAGCTTTGGGGCCGTTCCGCCTAACTTTTTATGCCCGATTGGGCTTCCAGGGAGGCGGCTAAGCATTTTTGACCAATCATGGAGCTTTTTTGGGACTTCCGTGTGGAGCTTTGGGGCCGTTCCGCCTAACTTTTTATGCCCGATTACGCTTCCAGGGAGGCGGCTAAGCATTTTTAACACGTTATGGAGCTTTTTTGGGACTTCCACACCGACCTCCAGGGCCGTTCCGCATAACATTCTACGCCCGATTGGGCTTCCAGGGAGGCGGCTAAGCATTTTTAACACGTTATGGAGCTTTTTTGGGACTTCCACACCGAGCTCCAGGGCCGTTCCGCCTAACTTTTTACGCCCGATTGGGCTTCCAGGGAGGCGGGTAAGCATTTTTAACCAACCATGGAGCTTTTTTTGGACTTCCGTCTGGAGCTTTGGGGCCGTTCCGCCTGACTTTTAACGTAGAGTACCGGGCGCAAACCACTAACTCAAGCCCGGCATGGCAGCTCGAAAGGCGGTTAAGCATTCAAGGAAGCGCCGCCGGCCGGTCCGCGCTTGGGGCCGGTGGCGGTCGCC
>NW_026872086.1:80000-82500 GCF_033458585.1 Syngnathus typhle
GAAGGTGACTCTCGGGAGTAAGAATGTGCAGCACACCAGTATCTTCTGCGAAGGCTTTAACGCCGACGCCGTAATCATCTGCAGCCCCATACTCACCTGCTCGTCCGACCACCAAGTTCTTCTCCATTCCTTCCTCCGAGCCACTCAGCAGGACTAAATCATCCGCAAAGGCCAACGCGGCAATTCGGCGGTTGCCCCAGACCAGGTGACTTCTTTTGCGTTCGAGGCTATGGACGAGAGAATCCATAGCGAGGTTGAAAAACAGTGGGGACATTGGATCGCCTTGCTTAACACCAACCTTCATGGAGATGGGTTCGGAGTAGGCGCCTCCGCAACCCACACTGGTCGAGCAGCCCACATACGAGTGACGGATCACCTCGATTACACGTCTGTCTACGCCCAAGCTTCCCAGCACACACAGGACATGGTCATGAGAAACCGAGTCGAAAGCCTTCGCAAAGCCAATGAACACGACCGCTAGCGGCACGCCAGCCGACCTCGAGCGCCCCATGATCCGATTAATCAAGAATCACGAGGGTCCTTCGCAACCACTCGCGCCGGCGACGAAACCACGCTGCCCGGGGGCCAACAGGACAGGCTCGCGCTAGCCTCATCACCATCAACCGCCCAAACAACCCCAGCACGACTGACCCCACAGTCCCAGGCCTCCAGCTAGATACTATATCCAGCTCAGTAGGGTCAGTTGATCTGGGTAGCAACCGGGTCTTGCACTCCTTGAAGACTTGGGGAACGACTCCACGCACCATCCATGTCGTAAACAGCCTCGCCAGTTGCGTACCGTCCGGGTCCCAGTCAAGAAGAGCCTGCTTCCTGATCCCGTCTGGGCCCGATGCAGAGCAATTCCTCACCTTAGCCAAGTTAGATACAACTCCCTGCCCCAGGATTGGGTGGTAGAATGGTTCGTTATCCGCGGTCAGTCCCACCTCCAAGCCCTTAGTCCATAAAACGGCCTGACCGTTTCCCACTTACTCCAAAGTGTCCATCCACCAACTCCAGCGGCAAATCACATCTAAGGGGCGTCAGACCATCCAAGATCCGCCGTGCCAGCCCCTTCTTCACTACAGAATAGCCGCGCTGCTGGTGCTAGAACACTCTCCCACGTTGGACGAGCCGCCTCGCCCAACCCGTCTTCCATTGGTCTTGAGGTCTGGACCTCGCGGACTTTGTCGGCCATACTACCTTACCCCCCAGGGCTTTCATGAGATCCAAAGCAGAGGACTCGATCAGGCTAGGCTCCTGACCTGCTTTCTTGACTAAGGCAGCGGTGGCCCGATGCTCCTCACCCCCCGCCAGCAGTTCCCCCAGAACTCTATTCTCCACCAGATCTGGAGGCGACGGGGGGCAGGTCCATTTCTGGGGCGTCGCCCTGGCATCCAGGGCTCGCCAACGCACACCGGACGCACCGCCTGCCGCACGACCGCACAGGGACCCCCATTCCACCTCACCTGCTCTCCAGACTCTCCGTTTCCAACAACACATTCTCCGCTTATGATTCCTGTACCTTTCCATAAGCTTCACCATCCGAGACTCCTACCATCACTTGGTCCGGAGGCCTCGGACCCCCTTATGCCGATTTCCAGACGGGCCCTCTCCCGCTCCTTCATTCACGCTGCCTCGGAGAGCAGGCTGCAGCGCTAACACGACCCCCGCCACCCCAACTCTCATACCCGAGGCAACGGAGGTCATTGACACCACTGAGGAGTTCTCAAGAGCTTCGCCAGCCGGGGTCCACCCGCTCCTTCGGCCTGACTGACTGTGGCTCTGATCCTGTGCCTCTGTCTATACGGACTTCCTAACCAAGGAGTTTTTGCAACCATGGCCCGTAGAAGTGACTACAAGCCGTTTGGGGACCCCGAGCAATGCCTCCGGTGGTTGGTCCCCATGGCCCCCGGAGAGGTTGATCCGCTGGCCGCGCACGTGCCCAACCTCAAGCACGTCCCGGGGAGGTAGCTCGAGCAGCAGCAGCCCCTCACCTAGCTGCGCCTCCGCCCATTTTTGGTAACCCAGAACGGCCTTCCTGGGTGGTCTGTAAGATATTAGACATGTCTACTGCCTCACTACCGTGAGAACACACAGGAGAACAAAGTTCCCCGATACTATAGAGCTATACATCGAGATCCACCCCGAGCAGCCGTCCGCTAGGCCACGCAGCCTAGCAACCAACTCGTAAGCCACCGCAGTCCAACCCACTAAGGAGAGGCCTGCCACATAGTGTCAGACTCACCCCCCGTAAAGCTGGCCAACAGACAACTCGCAACCCAACTGCCCGGAGCTACAAAAGCCCAGAGAGCTATGGAGCTCATCAACGGGGAGGGAAGCGGCCTGCAACAAACTGGCCACTACCCCCGTACACCACATATTCGCCCCAAGAGGATTTGAGAAACGCATTCGGCAAAGGTCCAAGCGAGCACACAGGCATCCACGTGACACCCGCCCACTCGTCCTGGCCTCCGTTCCATACCACTAGGCGCCGCCCACA
>NW_026872086.1:90000-126948 GCF_033458585.1 Syngnathus typhle
GCGCGCCGAGGCCAGAGCGGGAAGCTGCGCCCCGTCCGAGTCAGACTCGGTCGTTGCGGCCCGCCGGTCTCGCGCTACGGCCAGGATGCGGAGTTTGATCGACACTGGTGGGAGCCGGGGGGTCGAAGGGGTTCCGGCCGCCCCGCCGTTCTCAGCGCCGCTGTCACCCAGACGGGAAGCTGCGCCCCGTCCGAGTCAGACTCGGTCGGTGCGGCCCGCTGTGGCCAGCTGGCAACTAGCTACGGAAGGGTACCGGCGCTCCCGACGAACCCGCCGGGGTGGCTGGTGACCAACGCTGCGTTCGGCGCTTATTGCTGCGACCGGGAGGGAAGCTGCGCCCCGTCCGAGTCAGACTCGGTCGTTGCGGCCCCCCCGAGCCCGCACGCCTCTCGCGGAAGGTCATACGCCACCGGCGGCACGAAAGACGCCTCCCGCAACGCGGTAGTCGGGAAAGGCTATTCGGATAGTCGAGCAGAGTTGCGACAACACATCCCGCGGTGCCGTCTGGTTAGGCAAGGGTTTGAGAAACAGCATTCGCGGTAGACCGGCGCGGCCGGCGGACGCCCACGCGGCGTGCCGCAATCGGATCGCGCGCTCGGCCTCCGTTGATTTCCTCTAGGTGGGTGATTCGGGGCGTCTCGGTCTCGCTGCCGTACGGTCGCGCCAAGGCCTGCGGGGGCGGCGCGTAGCGCACGCTCTCGCGGCGGCCGAGGCGCTAGAGTGCGACCCGCAAGTGGGGAGGAACCGTCCACCCAACGCCGGCGCGAGCCGGGGCCGGTGGGGGCCCTACCAAGGCGGGTCATGAGTGCCAGTCGGTCAGTTCGGGAGAAGGGGAGGGTACTCGGAGGCCCGCCGGGAGCAGACGGGGGTCCGGAAGCTGAGGGGGGTGAAGGACGGCGGCCGGGAGCAGACGGCCGTCCCCGGGAGGGGGTGTTCGTTCACGTGCGGACGCCGGGAGCAGGCGGCCGTCACGCAATTCTGCCAACCGTTCCTGTTAGGGTGGTGTTCACTCTAACTTATTTTGCAAGGACCACACTGGAGACAAGTTAGTCGTTTTAGACACCTGCAGGCGGAGAGTTCACTCGTCGCTGTGCTCTCAGCGATAGTCGAATGAAAACTCTCTCAGGCCTCGTCAGGCACTTATTTATTGGGAGAACCAAAGTGGGGTTTCAAGTGGGGGTTTGGGAATACACAGGTTGGGCTGGAGACGCCCCCCTGCTGATCAAGGCATAGCAGGGGGCCTTTTACGACTTTCTGTAAACAAAGCACCTTTGATTGCTTCCTCTGAGTTTAGTCAATCAGTGGTAAACTAATTTGTCTAGACAGGACAAACTAATTAACTTATTACAGGTTACATTCCAACATAATCATACGATGAAGATATTCTGCAAACCCTAACATATCCCTCCTGTTTTATCATATGATTATGTCAAACCTGAACAATCAACCATAAGTAAGAAAATGAAATCAATGAAATGAAAACAATAACTTCCAGTGAGGTTTTTCCCTCAATACTCCAGTCCAAAGTATGTGCAACTCAAAAAACCTGCGGCCAGATTAAGTGCAGGAAAAGAGTTACACGGTCCCTCTGCCTTAGGTGACCAGACTGTTATCAATAAAAAAGGAAAAAGAAAAACACAGAAACGGTACATCATTGAATCCATCACTTGCAAGGCATTTTCGATGGTCAAATCATCAAGTTTCCGTAAAGCAATGCCGAGTCAAACAGCATCTACGCAATCCACGTTTTGAATTAGGGGTCCAGCACTCCTTGTAGCTTGCAGTGGCTGAGGTGAATCCAGCTGGGCCGTTCAGCGATCTTTACTGCAGTGGGGGTAGTCAGCAAGGCTTGAAATGGTCCCTCCCACCGTGGGCTGGCCCAGTTCTTTCTTTTGATGACTTTGATGTAGACCCAGTCTCCTGGCTTGATGGTGTTGTCGACCTGTGAGGATGACAGAGCAGGCGGCAGTAAATTTGCATTTGACACCTCTGTCAGTCTGAGCGTTCTGACCATGAAATCTGCCAAAGACTGTTCTTCATCTGCCTTTTGTAAATCTGCATCATTCACTGCTCGTATATCTTGTATCATTCGCCAATCAATTTTATTGGCCTTTCGAACTGGAAAAATAGGGGTGTTGCAAGGAGAATCCGAGCACTTCCTAATGATTCCTCCTGACAAAAGATCATTTATAACAGGGGCAATCCCGTTTATTGCCTCCTGTTTTAACGGATATTGCTTAACTCTTGGACGCCACTCTGATCTCGGTTTGATCTGCACTGGCGGAATGGATGTTAACTGTCCTACATCAGATGGCCCCTTTGTCCACAACTCGTCAGGAAGCCCAGCCAATTCCCCCTCCTCCTTTTCATTCAAACAAATGTTAACTAGTCAGGGACGCGCACACGCGCCTGCCCTACCAACACCTACTTCACACACAGTTCGCTTCCACATGTCACAACTGGTACTGTAGCTCCACCCATCACCTTTATCCTCATAATCAGTGACAGAATCAACAAGTTTAATCCGGCAACCCACATCTGCCCATGTTATACTGTGAGGTTTAAACAATGGAATGTGGGGTACAGCCGTCAACTTGTATTTGTCATCCTGAGGAGCGGGCAGAAGCACAGCAGCAGCTGCAAATGACCTGCGATCAGTGTACAGAGCAGTGATAGTTAAAGTTACTTCTGTGTCACTGAGAAAACTTTCAATATAGTCATCATGTGGGTCAGTGAGGATGTTCATGGTGACATGTAAGTCATCACAAGTCATTTCCGATTCAGGTCGTGTCAATTGCTTTCAGGCTTCACTCAGCAAATCGCCTGGTAGCTTGGGATTCTGTTCAGCGGAGACGTCATAGGAACAGAAAATCCGCTCACCTGCTTGTGCAGCATATGAGTCCACATCTCTCACTCTACATGCTCTCATGCCATCCTTTACTGGAATTATTGCAATTCCCAATCTAGTCATCAGATCCCGTCCCAGAAGGTTTATGGGACATTTTGGGGATAGCACAATGGAGACTGAAGCTATGACTCCCGTTTCATCATCTCTCACTACGACTGGATTGGAGATACTCTCCTTGTGTACCTGCCCATCAGCTGATTTTACCCAAATAGTATTTTGGGAGGCCTTTAGATTTGGGACTTTAGTTTTTATTACGGTCTTACACGCTCCGGTATCACACAAAAACTCTACTTCACTTCCTCCAATGTTTAAGGTGACATATGGTTTTTCTTTCAATGCATTCAAAATGTCCCATGCTGCATGGACATCTACTATCTCTTCCTCTGTAGGAGGACAAGAGATCACAGGGGGGCAATCTAGTCATGCTGAGAATCTGGCTTTTCCTCTGCCATTTCCTCTGCCATGTCCTCCACCCTTTGATTGTTTTGCAAAACGACACGATCTTGCCAAATGTCCTCGTCTACCACAGTTCCAACAGGTCTCTGAATCTGGTGGGGGTTTTGAATTATATGGAGGCCTGCGACCTTGTTGGCCTCTACCTCTTCCTCTTGCCTGCTGGGACCCATGAAAGAAGACTGTTGTATCTTCATCTAGGTCAACATCATCATCATCGCCTAGATGAAATACATCAGAACTTTTGCCTCTTTTGATCACTTTTTCAGCATGTCTGGCCCATTGCATAGTTGTTGTCACACTTGCAACATCTACTTCCACCAAATGTTTCCTCACCCAGTTGCCGATTTCAGGGCGGAAATTAGTAAGGAGCGCATTTTTAAGCTGTTGCTGATAAGCACTCTCAGCTGCATCATTGAATGGGATGCCACTATGCACCCTGAACTCTTTTTCAAATCTTAAGCGAAAATCATCAGTATCTTCCCCAGGCTTCTGTTTAATTCCTGCCAAATGACCATAATTCGCTCGTCTTCGAAATATAGTTCTCACTCTTTGCACAAGATCATTCCATTGTGCTGCATACTCCCCTACCAACCACATTCTAGCACAAATCAATTCCTTCTCTTTACTACTCTTTTTCAGTCCCTTTGACTTCCTTTTCACGCTCTCCTCCAATACATCCACCACTACCTTCCAGACTTCCACTTTCAACTTTGCTTCTACTCCAAACTTTTTCTTCCACTTTGGCATGTATTGCATACAATTAAGAAATCTACTCGCCATGTACTTCTCATCTCCTTCAAGAGCTAGGGATCTACCGTTCTTATTTCCCATCGTACTTCGGTTTTCTAGGTTTATACAATGTTTTATTTCTTTTTCTTCTTTTCTTTACTTTGAGGATCCTCAATGCAGGTTTAAATTGACCTCTGACCAAATTCTCTCTGCAGTCAATTTATCCTACCAGTCGCACACTCAACCACACAACTTTCATGCAAACAGCTTGGAAAGACAGACAAAAAAAAATGAGAATCTACGTCCTTCTTCAATTAAGAAAAAGAAACTCCTTTTTCTTAGCCCGTTCCTTCCACTGGGACTAGAATCCCAGCTGTTTCATAGCTTGGAAACACCAAAGCCGTATCTCATAACTCGGACAACCCGAAGATGTATCTCATAGCTCGGACAAACCAGAGCCGTATATCATAACTCGGACAAACCAAAGATGTATCTCATAGCTCGGACAATCCAAAGCCGTATCTCATAGCTCGGACAAACCAAAGCTGTATCTCATAGCTCGGACAAACCAAAGCCGTATCTCATAGCTCGGACAAACCAAAGCTGTATCTGCGCTTTTGTCTATGACTTACTTGTCTCCCTTGGTCCGCTGCGCTGCCGGGTTCCCGTCAATCCACTTCTGACAGACGAAGGCAGACCTAAGATGCTGGCCCAGCGAAGAACTTCCTTCCCAGGTCTTTCGTTACCAGGTCCTCCAATGGACGCTGGCTTGTCGACAATGCAGCACGTCCTCCTCCGTCAGCCAGATGGCGGGTATGAGGGTCCCGGGTTTCGGCACCAAAAATGTTAGGGTGGTGTTCACTCTAACTTATTTTGCAAGGACCACACTGGAGACAAGTTAGTCGTTTTAGACACCTGCAGGCGGAGAGTTCACTCGTCGCTGTGCTCTCAGCGATAGTCGAATGAAAACTCTCTCAGGCCTCGTCAGGCACTTATTTATTGGGAGAACCAAAGTGGGGTTTCAAGTGGGGGTTTGGGAATACACAGGTTGGGCTGGAGACGCCCCCCTGCTGATCAAGGCATAGCAGGGGGCCTTTTACGACTTTCTGTAAACAAAGCACCTTTGATTGCTTCCTCTGAGTTTAGTCAATCAGTGGTAAACTAATTTGTCTAGACAGGACAAACTAATTAACTTATTACAGGTTACATTCCAACATAATCATACGATGAAGATATTCTGCAAACCCTAACAGTTCCCACCGGCCTGTGTTTAAGGAGGCGGCCGGTCCTCCGTCCTTGGATGGATAAGATTCGCAGATTTTCGCCCGGCCTGTGTTTAAGGAGGCGGCCGGTTCCCTCCTTCCTTCCTTTCTTGGATGTATAACATTCGCAGATTTTCGCCCGGCCTATGTTTAGTGAGGCGGCCGGTCCTCCCCCTCCTTGGATGGATAACATTCGCAGATTTTCGCCCGGCCTATGTTTAGTGAGGCGACCGGTCCTCCCTCCTTGGATGTATAACATTCGCAGATTTTCGCCCGGCCGGGGGTTTAAGGAGGCGGCCGGTCCTCCCTCCTTGGATGTATAACATTCGCAGATTCTCGCCCGGCCTATGTTTAGTGAGGCGACCGGTCCTCCGCGGAGAGCGACCCGCAAGTGGGGAGGAACCGTCCACCCAACGCCGGCGCGAGCCGGGGCCGGTGGGGGCCCTACCAAGGCGGGTCTCATTGCCTGTCGGTCAGTTCGGGAGAAGGTGGGGGTACTCGGAGGCCCGCCGGGAGCAGACGGGGGTCCGGAAGGTGAGGGGGTGAAGGACGGCGGTCGGGAGCAGACGGCCGTCCCCGGGAGGGGGTGTTCGTTCACGTGCGGACGCCGGGAGCAGGCGGCCGTCACGCAATTCTGCCAACCGTTCCCACCGGCCTGTGTTTAAGGAGGCGGCCGGTCCTCCACGAGAAGAATTCTGCCAAACGTTCCACCGACCTGTGTTTAAGGAGGCGGCCGGTCCTCCCCGTCGTTCCGCCGGCTTGTGTTTAAGGAGGCGGCCGGTCCTCCACTATTCCTTCCTTGGATGGAAGGCATGTAGCACTTTGAAATTTTTCGAGCACTGTGACACTTTGAAAATTTTCGAGAGTTTTTGTACTTAGAAAATTTTTCGCTCTTGCACTTCCAGAGTGCTTTGCGGTAGCTCCTAGGTTCGCTGTCCGAGCATGTGAACACTTTTTGGGGGGGAACACATCGCTAGAGACACCAGCCGCCTGGTTCTCGGGGCCAAAACTTGTGTTCCCCACACTCGTTCTGACTATATTTTGCGATTTGGGGGTAAAGGTAATGAGTACAGTGACTAGGGGGACCAACTCATCGTACTCTGGCGCACCAACAGACCAAAGCTGGTACTGCACTTACCCCTGGTACCCCAACGCCTGGTACCTGAAGGGCGAGAGGCTGATTTTTCGCTATTTGCGGCCGACCGAGGGAACCAGACAAAGCGGACACTTTACGGCGCAAGAGCCGTTGGCACTTAGAAATTTTTTCGACAAAGTTGGCGCGAGCTCCAGAAGGAGAGGCTGATTTTTCGCTATTTGTGGCCGACCGAGGGAACCAGGCAAAGCGGACACATTACGGCGCAAGAGCCGTTGGCACTTAGAAATTTTTCGACAAAGTTGGCGCGAGCTCCAGAAGGAGAGGCTGATTTTTCGCTATTTGTGGCCGACCGAGGGAACCAGGCAAAGCGGACACATTACGGCGCAAGAGCCGTTGGCACTTAGAAAATATTCGCCAAAGTTGGCGCGAGCTCCAGAAGGAGAGGCTGATTTTTCGCTATTTGTGGCCGACCGAGGGAACCAGACAAAGCGGACACATTACGGCGCAAGAGCCGTTGGCACTTAGGCGAGCTCCAGAAGGAGAGGCTGATTATTCGCTATTTGTGGCCGACCGAGGGAACCAGACAAAGCGGACACATTACGGCGCAAGAGCCGTTGGCACTTAGGCGAGCTCCAGAAGGAGAGGCTGATTTTTCGCCATTTGTGGCCGACCGAGGGAACCAGACAAAGCGGACACATTACGGCGCAAGAGCCGTTGGCACTTAGAAAATATTCGCCAAAGTTGGCACGAGCTCCAGAAGGAGAGACTGATTTTTCGCCGTTCGTGGCCGACCGAGGGAACCAGGCAAAGCGGACACATTACGGCGCAAGAGCCGTTGGCACTTAGAAATTTTTCGACAAAGTTGGCGCGAGCTCCAGAAGGAGAGGCTGATTTTTCGCTATTTGTGGCCGACCGAGGGAACCAGGCAAAGCGGACACATTACGGCGCAAGAGCCGTTGGCACTTAGAAATTTTTCGACAAAGTTGGCGCGAGCTCCAGAAGGAGAGGCTGATTTTTCGCTATTTGTGGCCGACCGAGGGAACCAGGCAAAGCGGACACATTACGGCGCAAGAGCCGTTGGCACTTAGGCGAGCTCCAGAAGGAGAGGCTGATTATTCGCTATTTGTGGCCGACCGAGGGAACCAGACAAAGCGGACACTTTACGGCGCAAGAGCCGTTGGCACTTAGGCGAGCTCCAGAAGGAGAGGCTGATTATTCGCTATTTGTGGCCGACCGAGGGAACCAGACAAAGCGGACACTTTACGGCGCAAGAGCCGTTGGCACTTGCGCGAGCTCCAGAAGGAGAGGCTGATTTTTCGCCATTTGTGGCCGACCGAGGGAACCAGACAAAGCGGACACATTACGGCGAAAGAGCCGTTGGCACTTAGAAAATATTCGCCAAAGTTGGCACGAGCTCCAGAAGGAGAGGCTGATTTTTCCGCTATTCGCGGCCGACCGAGGGAACCAGACAAAGCGGACACATTACGGCGCAAGAGCCGTTGGCACTTAGAAAATATTCGCCAAAGTTGGCGCGAGCTCCAGAAGGAGAGGCTGATTTTTCGCTATTTGTGGCCGACCGAGGGAACCAGACAAAGCGGACACATTACGGCGCAAGAGCCGTTGGCACTTAGGCGAGCTCCAGAAGGAGAGGCTGATTATTCGCTATTTGTGGCCGACCGAGGGAACCAGACAAAGCGGACACTTTACGGCGCAAGAGCCGTTGGCACTTGCGCGAGCTCCAGAAGGAGAGGCTGATTTTTCGCCATTCGTGGCCGACCGAGGGAACCAGACAAAGCGGACACATTACGGCGAAAGAGCCGTTGGCACTTAGAAAATATTCGCCAAAGTTGGCACGAGCTCCAGAAGGAGAGGCTGATTTTTCGCTATTCGCGGCCGACCGAGGGAACCAGACAAAGCGGACACATTACGGCGCAAGAGCCGTTGGCACTTAGGCGAGCTCCAGAAGGAGAGGCTGATTTTTCGCTATTTGTGGCCGACCGAGGGAACCAGACAAAGCGGACACATTACGGCGCAAGAGCCGTTGGCACTTAGGCGAGCTCCAGAAGGAGAGGCTGATTATTCGCTATTTGTGGCCGACCGAGGGAACCAGACAAAGCGGACACATTACGGCGCAAGAGCCGTTGGCACTTAGGCGAGCTCCAGAAGGAGAGGCTGATTTTTCGCCATTTGTGGCCGACCGAGGGAACCAGACAAAGCGGACACATTACGGCGCAAGAGCCGTTGGCACTTAGAAAATATTCGCCAAAGTTGGCACGAGCTCCAGAAGGAGAGGCTGATTTTTCGCTATTCGCGGCCGACCGAGGGAACCAGACAAAGCGGACACATTACGGCGCAAGAGCCGTTGGCACTTAGAAAATATTCGCCAAAGTTGGCACGAGCTCCAGAAGGAGAGGCTGATTTTTCGCTATTTGTGGCCGACCGAGGGAACCAGACAAAGCGGACACATGACGGCGCAAGAGCCGTTGGCACTTAGGCGAGCTCCAGAAGGAGAGGCTGATTATTCGCTATTTGTGGCCGACCGAGGGAACCAGACAAAGCGGACACTTTACGGCGCAAGAGCCGTTGGCACTTGCGCGAGCTCCAGAAGGAGAGGCTGATTTTTCGCCATTTGTGGCCGACCGAGGGAACCAGACAAAGCGGACACTTTACGGCGCAAGAGCCGTTGGCACTTGCGCGAGCTCCAGAAGGAGAGGCTGATTTTTCGCCATTCGTGGCCGACCGAGGGAACCAGACAAAGCGGACACATTACGGCGCAAGAGCCGTTGGCACTTAGAAAATATTCGCCAAAGTTGGCACGAGCTCCAGAAGGAGAGGCTGATTTTTCGCCGTTCGTGGCCGACCGAGGGAACCAGACAAAGCGGACACATTACGGCGCAAGAGCCGTTGGCACTTAGAAAATATTGGCCAAAGTTGGCGCGAGCTCCAGAAGGAGAGGCTGATTTTTCGCCGTTCGTGGCCGACCGAGGGAACCAGGCAAAGCGGACACATTACGGCGCAAGAGCCGTTGGCACTTAATCGAGCTCCAGAAGGAGAGGCTGATTTTTCGCTATTCGTGGCCGACCGAGGGAACCAGACAAAGCGGACACATTACGGCGCAAGAGCCGTTGGCACTTGCGCGAGCTGCAGAAGGAGAGGCTGATTTTTCGCCGTTCGTGGCCGACCGAGGGAACCAGGCAAAGCGGACACATTACGGCGCAAGAGCCGTTGGCACTTAATCGAGCTCCAGAAGGAGAGGCTGATTTTTCGCTATTCGTGGCCGACCGAGGGAACCAGACAAAGCGGACACATTACGGCGCAAGAGCCGTTGGCACTTGCGCGAGCTCCAGAAGGAGAGGCTGATTTTTCGCTATTCGTGGCCGACCGAGGGAACCAGACAAAGCGGACACATTACGGCGCAAGAGCCGTTGGCACTTAGGCGAGCTCCAGAAGGAGAGGCTGATTTTTCGCCATTCGTGGCCGACCGAGGGAACCAGACAAAGCGGACACATTACGGCGCAAGAGCCGTTGGCACTTAGAAAATATTCGCCAAAGTTGGCACGAGCTCCAGAAGGAGAGGCTGATTTTTCGCCATTCGTGGCCGACCGAGGGAACCAGGCAAAGCGGACACATTACGGCGCAAGAGCCGTTGGCACTTAGAAAATATTCGCCAAAGTTGGCGCGAGCTCCAGAAGGAGAGGCTGATTTTTCGCCGTTCGTGGCCGACCGAGGGAACCAGACAAAGCGGACACATTACGGCGCAAGAGCCGTTGGCACTTAGAAAATATTCGCCAAAGTTGGCGCGAGCTCCAGAAGGAGAGGCTGATTTTTCGCCGTTCGTGGCCGACCGAGGGAACCAGGCAAAGCGGACACATTACGGCGCAAGAGCCGTTGGCACTTAGGCGAGCTCCAGAAGGAGAGGCTGATTTTTCGCCGTTCGTGGCCGACCGAGGGAACCAGGCAAAGCGGACACATTACGGCGCAAGAGCCGTTGGCACTTAGAAAATATTCGCCAAAGTTGGCACGAGCTCCAGAAGGAGAGGCTGATTTTTCGCTATTTGTGGCCGACCGAGGGAACCAGACAAAGCGGACACATTACGGCGCAAGAGCCGTTGGCACTTAGAAAATATTCGCCAAAGTTGGCGCGAGCTCCAGAAGGAGAGGCTGATTTTTCGCCGTTCGTGGCCGACCGAGGGAACCAGGCAAAGCGGACACATTACGGCGCAAGAGCCGTTGGCACTTAATCGAGCTCCAGAAGGAGAGGCTGATTTTTCGCTATTCGTGGCCGACCGAGGGAACCAGACAAAGCGGACACATTACGGCGCAAGAGCCGTTGGCACTTGCGCGAGCTCCAGAAGGAGAGGCTGATTTTTCGCTATTCGTGGCCGACCGAGGGAACCAGACAAAGCGGACACATTACGGCGCAAGAGCCGTTGGCACTTAGGCGAGCTCCAGAAGGAGAGGCTGATTTTTCGCCATTTGTGGCCGACCGAGGGAACCAGACAAAGCGGACACATTACGGCGCAAGAGCCGTTGGCACTTAGAAAATATTCGCCAAAGTTGGCGCGAGCTCCAGAAGGAGAGGCTGATTTTTCGCCGTTCGTGGCCGACCGAGGGAACCAGGCAAAGCGGACACATTACGGCGCAAGAGCCGTTGGCACTTAGAAAATATTCGCCAAAGTTGGCGCGAGCTCCAGAAGGAGAGGCTGATTTTTCGCCGTTCGTGGCCGACCGAGGGAACCAGGCAAAGCGGACACATTACGGCGCAAGAGCCGTGAGCGGGGAGTTGCCTCCCTCGTGCGGACACGACGAGTAAATACACCCGCATTCCAACTTAGAGCATATTGGCCTACTCTCCGCTCCGGCGACACTTTGTGACTTCCCCACGCGCTCCCGGGGCCACCGGCAGGCCGCGCACACGGGCGAGGTGGCCGGAAAAAAGCTCCAGGAGAGGGGATGGACGCTTTTTAAGCACCGCGGCGGTGATCGCGGAGCATGAATGACTTCCAGCGGGCCGCGAACGCACCCGAAGCGGCCGGACGGAACTTTGTGACTTCCCCACGCGCTCCCGGGTTCACCGGGAGGCCGCGCACACGGGCGAGGTGGCCGGTAAAAAAACCAGCAGAGCGGGTGGACGCTTTTTACGCACCGCGGCGGTGATCGCGGAGCATTATTAGGCTTCCAGCGGGCCCGATTCGGCTCGGCTGACCGCGCAGCGCGACCCGGTACCAAGCACGGGACGCAGCACGCCCCCCGCGCGGAGCTCCAGGCGGCCGGGATGACTTTTCAAAGCTGCCGCTGCAGCTGCGGCGGGGAGTTGCCTCCCTCCGGTGGACACGACGAGTAAATACACCAGCACTCGCACTTAGAATTTTTTTATTTTATTTTATTTTTCTGCTTCCATAATGTAGCGCGGACACTTACCCACGCCCGGCAGGGCAGCTCGGAAGGCGGACTGGCTTTCAAGGAAGCCCCGCCGGCCGGTCCGCCTAACTTTTTACGCCCGAGGAGGCTTCCAGGCACCCGGCTAAGCATTTTTAACACGTTATGGAGCTTTTTGAGGACTTCCGCATGGAGCTTAAGGGCCGTTCCGCCTTACTTTTTACGCCCGATTGGGCTTTCAGGGACGCGGATAAGCATTTTTAACACGTTATGGAGCTTTTTGAGGACTTCCAGCCGGTGCTATGGGGGCCTTCCCCCTCACTTTTTACGCCCGAGGAGGCTTCCAGGCACCCGGCTAAGCATTTTTAACACGTTATGGAGCTTTTTGAGGTCTTCCGCATGGAGCTCAAGGGCCGTTCCGCCTTGCTTTTTACGCCCGATTGGGCTTCCAGGGACGCGGCTAAGCATTTTTAACACGTTATGGAGCTTTTTGAGGACTTCCAGCCGGTGCTATGGGGGCCTTCCCCCTCACTTTTTACGCCCGAGGAGGCTTCCAGGCACCCGGCTAAGCATTTTTAACACGTTATGGAGCTTTTTGAGGACTTCCGCATGGAGCTCAAGGGCCGTTCCGCCTTGCTTTTTACGCCCGATTGGGCTTCCAGGGACGCGGCTAAGCATTTTTAACACGTTATGGAGCTTTTTGAGGACTTCCAGCCGGTGCTATGGCGGCCTTCCCCCTCACTTTTTACGCCCAAGGAGGCTTCCAGGCACCCGGCTAAGCATTTTTAACACGTTATGGAGCTTTTTGAGGACTTCCGCATGGAGCTCAAGGGCCGTTCCGCCTTGCTTTTTACGCCCGATTGGGCTTCCAGGGACTCGGCTAAGCATTTTTAACACGTTATGGAGCTTTTTGAGGACTTCCAGCCGGTGCTATGGGGGCCTTCCCCCTCACTTTTTACGCCCGAGGAGGCTTCCAGGCACCCGGCTAAGCATTTTTAACACATGGAGCTTTTTGAGGACTTCTGCATGGAGCTCAAGGGCCGTTCCGCCTTGCTTTTTACGCCCGATTGGGCTTCCAGGGACGCGGCTAAGCATTTTTAACACGTTATGGAGCTTTTTGAGGACTTCCAGCCGGTGCTATGGGGGCCTTCCCCCTCGCTTTTTACGCCCGAGGAGGCTTCCAGGCACCCGGCTAAGCATTTTTAACACGTTATGGAGCTTTTTGCGGAGCTCCAGCCGGTGCTTTGGGGGCCTTCCCCCTCGCTTTTTACGCCCGAGGAGGCTTCCAGGCACCCGGCTAAGCATTTTTAACACGTTATGGAGTTTTTTGCGGCGCTCCAGCCGGTGCTTTGGGGGCCTTCCCCCTCGCTTTTTACGCCCGAGGAGGCTTCCAGGGACGCGGCTAAGCATTTTTAACACGTTATGGAGCTTTTTGCGGAGCTCCAGCCGGTGCTTTGGGGGCCTTCCCCCTCGCTTTTTACGCCCGAGGAGGCCAGACAGACGGCGCAGCGCGACCTGGTACCTCGCACGGGACGCAGCACGGCCCCCGCGCAGAGCTCCAGGCGGCCGGGGTGACTTTTCAAAGCTGCCGCTGCAGCTGCGGCGGGGAGTTGCCTCCCTCCGGTGGACACGACGAGTAAATACACCAGCACTCGCACTTAGATTTCTTTTTTATTTTTTTTTTATTATTTTAGCTTCCATAATGTTACGGGGCGCGGACACTAACCCACGCCGGGCAGGACAGCTCGAAAGGCGGACTGGCATTCAAGGAAGCCCCGCCAGCCGGTCGAAAATAGCATTACACCGCCATTGGGAGGTTTGTTCAATAACATTCGAATTCATTAAACTAATGGTTGATGACTTGAAAATTATGCTGACTCATTTGCATCGACTATTTAGGAAAATCTGAGATAAATATCATTTGCATAATAATTTGGAACACGGCGCCGTGTTCCAAATTATTATGTAAATTGTATTTAAGTGTCATAAAGATTACATTTTTTGAAAAATTCTGTTATCATTGGGAGGTTTGTTCAATAACATTCGAATTCATTAAACTAATGGTTGATGACTTGAGAATTATGCTGACTCATTCGCATCGACTATTTAGGAAAATCTGAGATAAATATCATTTGCATAATAATTTGGAACACGGTGCCTTGTTCCAAATTATTATGCAAATTGTATTTAAGTGTCATAAAGATTACATTTTTTGTTTTTCAAGTAAACTCAGGGACGGTATTGTATGTCTCGGTATTGTATGTCTCTTTAAATGACTGAAATCAATCTCAGTCACGTGATAGTCACATGATAGTCTGCCAGGTGAGCCCAATTAAGGAAAGTCTACTTAAGTTCCGCGTTTTTAAGCGTTCGGCCATTTCGATTAACCATGGGGAAGAAAAAGGATCTCTCTGCTGTCGAAAAGCGTGAAATCGTTCAATGCCTTGGACAAGGTATGAAGACCTTCGATATTTCAAAGTCAAAGTCAAAGTCAAAGTCAAAGTCAAAGTCAGCTTTATTGTCAATCTCTCCACATGTCACAACACACAAAGAGACCGAAATTACGTTTTTCTCTATCCCACGGTGACGAGACACATAACACGATAGACATGTACGCGACACAATATAAAAACAAGAAGGCAAAAATTCTAACAATCAATAGTAAGAGTGATGAATAAATAATAAATAAACAGATAACACAATAAATAACGGAGCCAGCAAGCATAGCGCAAAAGTAAAAAACATCATAAACAAAAAGGCACAAACAATAAATAAGAGTAATAACAAATAATAAATAATAAGAGCCAGTGTGCATTCAGACAGTTCAGACAGTGAAAGTACAGGACGCTACGCAGAACGGGGGAGCGAGTTCAGGATCCTAACAGCCTGGAGTATGAAGCTGTTTGAGAGTCTGGAGGTGCGGGAGCGCAGGCTTCTGTACCTCTTCCCAGAGGGCAGAAGCTCGAACAAAGAGTGAGCGGGGTGACTCGCATCACTCACAATCGTGGTCGCCTTGCGGGTGAGATGGGAGGTGTAAATGTCCTTCAAGGAGGGGAGCGAAGCACCAGCAATCTTACCAGCAGTGTTCACTATGCGCTGCAGGGCCTTCAAGTTGTAGTCAGTGCAGCCGCCACCCCAAACAGCAATACAGCTGGAGAGGACGCTCTCAATGGTGCCGCGGTAAAATGCAGTCATGACGGCCGGAGGAGCGCTCGCTCGCCTAAGTTTCCGCAGGAAGTACAGGCGGCGCTGGGCTTTCTTTGCCAGTGATGCGGTGTTGGTGGACCAGTAGAGATCCTCACTGATGTGCACCCCCAGGAACTTGGCGCTGCTCACTCGCTCCACCACAGCACCGTCGATGGTCAGCGGCAGGTGTTGGGTGTGACCCTTCCGGAAGTCCACAACAATCTCCTTGGTCTTGTCGACGTTCAGCAGGAGGTTGTTGTCCCTGCACCACGTGGTCAGAAGGTCAACCTCAAGCCTGTATTGAGTCTCGTCTCCCTTGGTGATGAGACCCACCAGAGTCGTGTCGTCAGCAAACTTCACGATACGGTTGTCGCTGCAGGTTGCAGTGCAGTCATGCGTCAGGAGGGTGAAGAGCAGCGGACTGAGCACGCAGCCTTGGGGGGCCCCCCGTGCTCGGCGTGATGCTGGCGGAGGTTTTGTCGCCAACACGTACTACCTGTGGCCTCTGACAGAGGAAGTCCAGTAGCCAGTTGCAGAGGTAGGTACTGAGGCCCAGCGCGTCAAGTTTGCTGATGAGGCGTTGTGGCACAATGGTGTTGAAGGCAGAACTGAAGTCCACAAACAGCAATCTCACATACGAGTCCCTCCTCTCCAGGTGGGTGAGGGCCGAGTGGAGGGCAGAGCAGATGGCATCCTCCGAAGACCGCTTGGCTCGGTACGCAAACTGTAAGGGGTCAATGGTGGGCGGGAGAACGGATCGGATGTGCTCCATGACAAGCCGCTCAAAGCACTTCATGATGATGGGCGTAAGTGCCACGGGGCGGTAGTCATTGAAGCAGGACGGAGCGGGTTTCTTCGGCACAGGTACGATGGTGGCAGCTTTGAAACACGACGGGACGATGGCCTGCTGCAGGGAAGTGTTAAAGATGTCCGTGAAGACATCCGTCAGCTCACCAGCGCAGTCCTTCAGCGCCCGACCCGGGATGTTGTCAGGGCCCGCCGCCTTACGGATGTTGATGGCGGCAAGCGCCCTCCTCACGCTGTCGGCGGAGAGGCACAGGGGCAGCTCGTGTGAAGGGGGAGTGGCCTTCAGCGGGCAAGTGCTGTTCTGAGCGTCGAAGCGAGCAAAGAAGCGGTTGAGGTCATTGAGCAGACGGACGTCGCCTTCACAGCTCTGCGGCGCGGGCTTGTAATCCGTGATGGTCTGAATGCCCTGCCAAAGGCTCCGTGCGTCCCTGCTGTCCTTGAAGTGGGCGGTAATTTTGCACGAGAACGCCCTCTTTGCTTCTTTGATGCCCCGGGACAGGTCGGCCCTCGCAGTCCTCAAGCCAGCCTCATCCCCTGCTCTAAAGGCTTTGTCCCTGGCCCTCAGCAGCCTGAAGACAGCCCCTGTCAGCCATGGCTTCCGGTTAGCCCGAGCGACGATGGATTTTGAGAGAGTCACATCCTCAATGCACTTCCTGATGTAGGAGGAAACAGAGTCAGTATACTCCTCAATGTCTGTCCGATCGTCGCAAGTGGCAGCCCTAATAAACATGTTCCAGTCAGTACAGCCAAAGCAGTCACGCAGTGCATCAGAGGCACCCTCAGGCCACACCCGTACCTGCTTGCGAACCGGCCTGGACGCTCTCACCATTTGTCTGTATGCGGGCAAAAGCATAACAGTGATATGGTCAGAAAGTCCAAGATGGGGGAGGGGGGCGGCTTTGAAAGCTCCTTTATGCGAAGAGTAGACCCGGTCCAGGAAGCTGTCGCCACGCGTAGGAAAATTAACATGCTGGTGAAGCCTCGGAAAAACAGACTTCAGGTTAGCATGATTAAAATCCCCAGCGAAGATGGTGAAACCGTCAGGGTGCGCTGTCTCTTGTTCACTGACAGCCTGGTACAGTTCACTAAGAGCCGCGACCCTGTCGCCTTCGATGTTGGAAGGCGGGATGTAAACCGCGACTAGCAGAGTCGCGGTAAATTCCCTTGGCAGGTAAAAAGGACGGCACTTAATGATCACGAACTCCGCCAGTGGCGAGCAGTGCTTGCATACCACTACAGAGTCCCGGCACCATTCGTCACGGATGTAGACGCATATTCCACCTCCACGAGATTTCCCCCCTTGTACAATGGCCCGATCCGCCTGATAGCACGCTAGCCGCTCCAGATGTTTTCACGAAAACTTAAGCGTGACCATCGAACTGTAAAGACATTTGTCGCTGATTCGGAGCACACGCGGGTTCGTGCAGATAAAGGCACAACGAGGAAGATTTCTGCAAGACAAAAACATCGAATTAAGAGGGCGGCTGCTAAGATGCCACTACAGACGAGCAAACACAGATATTCGACGCTGCTGGTGCCTGTGAAGTCCCACGAACGTCGAGGTGTAGGATCCTCCAGAGTCTTGCAGTTATGCGGAAACCCTCCATTCGGCCACCCCTAAACAACGCGAACAAGCAGAAACGGCTGCAGTGGGCCCAGGATTACATGAAGACTAATTTTCAGACAGTCCTGTTCACTGATGAGTGCCGTGCCGGGTGGAGTCGTGGATGGTTGGTGGACGGCCACCATAGCCCAACAAGGCTGCGACGTCAGCAAGGAGGTGGCGGAGTCATGTTTTGGGCCGGAATCATGGGGAGAGAGCTGCTTGGCCCCTTTAGGGTCCCTGAAGGCGTGAAAATGACGTCTGTAAAGTATGTGGAGTTTCTGACTGACCACTTTCGTCCATGGTACAACAGGAAGAACCGTGCTTTCCGTAGCAAAATCATCTTCATGCATGACAATGCACCATCTCATGCTGCAAGAAATACCTCAGCATCTTTGGCTGCTATGGGACTAAAAGGAGAGAAACTGATGGTGTGGCCCCCATCCTCCCCTGACCTCAATCCTATTGAAAACTTTTGGAGCATCGTCAAGCAAAAGATCTACGAGGGTGGGAGGCAGTTCACTTCCAAACAGCAGCTCTGGGAGGCTATTCTGACATCCTGCAAAGAAATTCAACCAGAAACTGTCCAAAAACTCACAAGGTCAATGGATGCAAGAATTGTGAAGCTGCTATTAAATAAAGGGTCCTATGTTAAAATGTAACTTGTTTGTTTTTGATTGAAATAGCTTTTGATTTCAGTAAATATGACCTCCTAATGCTGTAAATTCTAAAGATGAGCATTTCAGTTCATAACAACCTATAAAATGTTATAAAGCTCTGTTGTGCGTAATAATTTGGAACAGTGCATTTTGTGCATTTTAAGTTTTTTATTTTTGAAAAATTCTGTTATCATTCGGAGGTTTGTTCAATAACATTAGAATTCATTAAACTAATGGTTGATGACTTGAAAATTATGCTGACTCATTTTGCATCGACTATTTAGGAAAATCTGAGATAAATATCACTTGCATAATAATTTGGAACACGGTGTAGTTGCCAGCTGGCCACAGCGGGCCGCACCGACCGAGTCTGACTCGGACGGGGCGCAGCTTCCCGTCTGGGTGACAGCGGCGCTGAGAACGGCGGGGCGGCCGGAACCCCTTCGACCCCCCGGCTCCCACCAGTGTCGATCCAACTCCGCATCCTGGCCGCAGCGCGAGACCGGCGGGCCGCAACGACCGAGTCTGACTCGGACGGGGCGCAGCTTCCCGCTTGGGCCTCGGCGCGCGTGCCTCGCGCGGGCAAGTCGCCTGCACAGCGCCGCGCCCCCGACCCCCGCTTTACGGAAACGAAGCGAGCCTCAGCGGGCCGCAACGACCGAGTCTGACTCGGACGGGGCGCAGCTTCCCGCCTGGGTCATCGCACGTTCCCCCAGCTCGGGCCTGGGAGGCCGACGCCTTTCCCCCGGACCACCGCCGTTGCCCGCACGGTTCATCCTCGGGCCCCGCTGGCCAAGCCCGACCGACGTGCCACCCCCGTTGCCGAGTTCGCTCTTCCCGAGCTTCGTCCCCAACCCTCACGCGAACCGTCCGTCCCCCGACCGACCGACGGGAGCCGCTTGCCAAGCGACGTCAGCGTCCTACGGGTCTGAACTGGCCACAGTGAGAATCGCTTAGTTGGTGGAGCGATTTGTCTGGTTAATTCCGATAACGAACGAGACTCCGACATGCTAAATAGTTACGCCGCCCTCGAGCGGTCGGCGGGCAACTTCTTAGAGGGACAAGTGGCGTTCAGCCACACGAGATTGAGCAATAACAAGTCTGTGATGCCCTTAGATGTCCGGGGCTGCACGCGCGCCACACTGAGCGGACGAGTGTGTGCCACATCCCCTGCGCCGAGAGGCGCGGGTAACCATATGAACCCCGCTCGTGATAGGGACTGGGGACTGCAATTATTTCCCACCAACGAGGAATTCCCAGTAAGCGCGGGTCATAAGCCCGCATTGATTAAGTCCCTGCCCTTTGTACACACCGCCCGTCGCTACAACCGATTGGATGGCTTAGTGAGGTCCTCGGATGGGCCCCGCCGAGGCCGGTCACGGAGCCGGCGGCCGCGTCGAGAAGACGATCAAACTTGACTATCTAGAGGAAGTAAAAGTCGTAACAAGGTTTCCGTAGGTGAACCTGCGGAAGGATCATTACCGGAGATTGGAGCGGGAGCAGCGGCCCGCGTCAAACGCACAGCCGAGGGCGAAAGGCGTGCGGGGGGGAAGGCTTCCGCCGACTCTCCCCGCCCTAGCCCGGAGCGCCGCCTAGGACGACGGGGGAAGGGACTTTTTCCCGCGGCTCACGCACTCGTTCGCCCCCGCCTTAGCCGGGGGGCGTTCGGTGCCGGTGCGCGGGGTGGCCCCCGGCCCCTTAGACCAAAGCGATGAGCGGAGGATGACGGAGGAAGGACTGGCCCACCCAGGAGGGTAACCCGGACGTCTCCGGAACCGGACGGCCAGTGCGGGCGGTCGGCCGGCCCGGGACGGACCCGGGGCCACACCTGGGCGGGCGGCGCCGGCGCGCGGAGCCGGCCTCCTCGCCTGCCGCGCCCAAACAATGTGAGAGAGATTGACCCCGGCGCCGGCGCGCGGGTAAGCGGTTGGTCGGTATGTGGCCCGCGCGCGTGCGTCGTGTGTGGGGAAGGCCCGGTCGTCACACCGGCGTCGGCCCCCCGCCCACCGTCGCGCGACGTCACCGTCCGCCCCCCGCCCCTGCGCGCCCGCTCGACTAGCGCCGGCCGGACTCTACCTCGCTGTCTTGAATTGGTCTCGGGTTGGCCACGGCCGGGGTCGGGCCCGGTGTCATCGGAGGCCTCCCACTCGGAACTATAACCCATTGCGGCGGGTACCCAACTCGCGGCCCGCCTTCGGCGGACCCTGGGGGGTTTAATGTCCACACCACACGCACGTTCTGAGGCGGGTGGGTGGCACCCGTTGCCGGAAGGTCGGAAAAAACATATTTTTGATCGTTGGAACTTGGCAACCACGGCGCGCTGCTGAGGGGAGCGCGGCGGTGGACGGCGGCGACCGCGCCAGCAAGCCCCGGCGTCTTTGCGCGCCGGCGGAGGGTCTGCGCGCGGCGTAACGCCAGCTTCCCCGTCCGGCGGTTTGGACGGCGGCGACCGCGCCAGCAAGCCCCGGCATCTTTGCGCGCCGGCAGAGGGTCCGCGCGCGGCGTAACGCCATCTCCCCGTCCGCCTCGAAAGCTCGCGTCGGAAACGAAAAACAATGTACAACTCTTAGCGGTGGATCACTCGGCTCGTGCGTCGATGAAGGACGCAGCTAGCTGTGAGAACCAATGTGAATTGCAGGACACATTGATCATCGACACTTCGAACGCACTTTGCGGCCCCGGGTCCGTCCCGACTTCCGTGGTGGAGAGGCCGAATTTTCGACATTCGCGGCCGACCGGGGAACCGTCGCCACTCGGACAAGTTGTGCGGCAGCCCACGCTCGCACTTAGAAAATATTCTGAAATTCTCACCGACCTCCGTGGTGGAGAGGCCGAATTTTCGACATTCGGATCCGACCGGGGAACCAGCGCGCCTCGGATAGATTGCGTGTCAGCCCTCGGTGACATTTAGAAAATATTCGCAAAATTTTTTCGGACCTCCAGGACCGCTTTTTCACCGTCGCTGTCCGACCGGGGAACCGTCGTAGCTCGGACAGTTCGTGTGCCAGCATCCGCTGGCACTTAGAAAAATTTTCAAAAAGAAACAAAACTCTTCTGCGCATACGTGCCGACTATATTTTGCGATTAGGGGGTAAAGGGGATGAGTGCAGTAACTAGGGGGACCAACTCATCGTACTCTGGCGCACCAACAGACCAAAGCCGGTACTGCATCAGAGCTTACCCCTGGTACCTGAGCGGTCGCTCCTGGTACCTCAGCGCTCGCCCCTGGTACCTGAGCGCTCGCCCCTGGTACCTAAGAGCTACCCCGGCTGCCGCGAGCGATGCCCGGCGAGGCTTCCAGAGCATTTTCGACGGCCCGCTGGTCTTATGGAGCTTTTTTGGGACTTCCGTGTGGAGCTTCAGGGCCGTTCCGCCTAACTTTTTACGCCCGATTGGGCTTCCAGGGACGCGGATAAGCATTTTTAACCAATCATGGAGCTTTTTTGGGACTTCCGTGTGGAGCTTCAGGGCCGTTCCGCCTAACTTTTTACGCCCGATTGGGCTTCCAGGGAGGCGGCTAAGCATTTTTAACCAATCATGGAGCTTTTTTGGGACTTCCGTGTGGAGCTTCAGGGCCGTTCCGCCTAACTTTTTACGCCCGATTGGGCTTCCAGGGATGCGGCTAAGCATTTTTAACCAATCATGGAGCTTTTTTGGGACTTCCGTGTGGAGCTTCAGGGCCGTTCCGCCTAACTTTTTACGCCCAATTGGGCTTCCAGGGATGCGGCTAAGCATTTTTAACCAATCATGGAGCTTTTTTGGGACTTCCGTGTGGAGCTTCAGGGCCGTTCCGCCTAACTTTTTACGCCCGATTGGGCTTCCAGGGACGCGGATAAGCATTTTTAACCAATCATGGAGCTTTTTTGGGACTTCCGTGTGGAGCTTCAGGGCCGTTCCGCCTAACTTTTTACGCCCGAATGGGCTTCCAGGGACGCGGATAAGCATTTTTAACCAATCATGGAGCTTTTTGAGGACCTCCAGGCTGAGCTCCAGGGCCGTTCCGCCTAACATTTTACGCCCGATTGGGCTTCCAGGGACGCGGATAAGCATTTTTAACCAATTATGGAGCTTTTTGAGGACCTCCAGGCTGAGCTCCAGGGCCGTTCCGCCTAGCTTTTTACCCCCGATTGGGCTTCCAGGGACGCGGATAAGCATTTTTAACCAATTATGGAGCTTTTTGAGGACCTCCAGGCTGAGCTCCAAGGCCGTTCCGCCTAACATTTTACGCCCGATTGGGCTTCCAGGGACGCGGATAAGCATTTTTAACCAATTATGGAGCTTTTTGAGGACCTCCAGGCTGAGCTCCAGGGCCGTTCCGCCTAGCTTTTTACGCCCGATTGGGCTTCCAGGGATGCGGCTAAGCATTTTAACCAATCATGGAGCTTTTTTGGGACTTCCGTGTGGAGCTTCAGGGCCGTTCCGCCTAACTTTTTACGCCCGATTGGTCTTCCAGGGACATTTTTAACCAATCATGGAGCTTTTTTGGGACTTCCGTGTGGAGCTTCAGGGCCGTTCCGCCTAACTTTTTACGCCCGATTGGGCTTCCAGGGATGCGGCTAAGCATTTTTAACAGATTATGGAGTTTTTTGCGGAGCTCCAGCCGGTGCTTTGGGGGCCTTCCCCCTCACTTTTTACGCCCGAGGAGGCTTCCAGGCACCCGGCTAAGCATTTTTAACAGATTATGGAGGTTTTTGCGGAGCTCCAGCCGGTGCTTTGGGGGCTTTCCCCCTCGCTTTTTACGCCCGAGGAGGCTTCCAGGCACCCGGCTAAGCATTTTTAAACAGAATGTGGAGTTTTTTGCGGAGCTCCAGCCGGTGCTTTGGGGGCCTTCCCCCTCGCTTTTTACGCCCGAGGAGGCTTCCAGGCACCCGGCTAAGCATTTTTAACAGATTATGGAGGTTTTTGCGGAGCTCCAGCCGGTGCTTTGGGGGCCTTCCCCCTCGCTTTTTACGCCCGAGGAGGCTTCCAGGCACCCGGCTAAGCATTTTTAAACAGAATGTGGAGTTTTTTGCGGAGCTCCAGCCGGTGCTTTGGGGGCCTTCCCCCTCGCTTTTTACGCCCGAGGAGGCTTCCAGGCACCCGGCTAAGCATTTTTAAACAGAATGTGGATATTTTGGGGGACTTCCAGCCGGTGCTCTGGTAGGCTCTCCGCCTAACTTTTGTCCCAGGGTAGGGTACCAGGAGGTCGGCTAGACACGTGTCCGCTCTGCTGGAAGATCAGCGCCGTCTGGCGGACGCGCCGTGGTAAAGCGGGCAAACGGCGAGACTAACTATGACTCTCTTAAGGTAGACCGAGGTGAAATTGTCTCCGGTCCGACGGAACTTTGTGACTTCCCCACGCGCTCCCGGGGCCATTGGGAGTGCGTGCACACGCGCGAGATGGCCGAAAAAAGCTCCAGGAGAGCGGAAGGACGCTTTTTGAGCACCGCGGCGGAGATCGCGGAGCATTATTAGGCGTCCAACGGGCCCAAAGCGGCCAGGCAGACGGCGCAGCGCGACCTGGTACCTCGCACGGGACGCAGCACGCCCCCCGCGCAGAGCTGCAGGCGGCCGGGATGACGTTTCAGCGCTGCCGCTGCCGCGGCAGCGGGGAGTTGCCTCCCTCGTGCGGACACGACGAGTAAATACACCCGCATTCCAACTTAGAGCATATTGGCCTACTCTCCGCTCCGGCGACACTTTGTGACTTCCCCACGCGCTCCCGGGGCCACCGGCAGGCCGCGCACACGGGCGAGGTGGCCGGAAAAAAGCTCCAGGAGAGGGGATGGACGCTTTTTAAGCACCGCGGCGGTGATCGCGGAGCATGAATGACTTCCAGCGGGCCGCGAACGCACCCGAAGCGGCCGGACGGAACTTTGTGACTTCCCCACGCGCTCCCGGGTTCACCGGGAGGCCGCGCACACGGGCGAGGTGGCCGGTAAAAAAACCAGCAGAGCGGGTGGACGCTTTTTACGCACCGCGGCGGTGATCGCGGAGCATTATTAGGCTTCCAGCGGGCCCGATTCGGCTCGGCTGACCGCGCAGCGCGACCCGGTACCAAGCACGGGACGCAGCACGCCCCCCGCGCGGAGCTCCAGGCGGCCGGGATGACTTTTCAAAGCTGCCGCTGCAGCTGCGGCGGGGAGTTGCCTCCCTCCGGTGGACACGACGAGTAAATACACCAGCACTCGCACTTAGAATTTTTTTATTTTATTTTATTTTTCTGCTTCCATAATGTAGCGCGGACACTTACCCACGCCCGGCAGGGCAGCTCGGAAGGCGGACTGGCTTTCAAGGAAGCCCCGCCGGCCGGTCCGCCTAACTTTTTACGCCCGAGGAGGCTTCCAGGCACCCGGCTAAGCATTTTTAACACGTTATGGAGCTTTTTGAGGACTTCCGCATGGAGCTTAAGGGCCGTTCCGCCTTACTTTTTACGCCCGATTGGGCTTTCAGGGACGCGGATAAGCATTTTTAACACGTTATGGAGCTTTTTGAGGACTTCCAGCCGGTGCTATGGGGGCCTTCCCCCTCACTTTTTACGCCCGAGGAGGCTTCCAGGCACCCGGCTAAGCATTTTTAACACGTTATGGAGCTTTTTGAGGTCTTCCGCATGGAGCTCAAGGGCCGTTCCGCCTTGCTTTTTACGCCCGATTGGGCTTCCAGGGACGCGGCTAAGCATTTTTAACACGTTATGGAGCTTTTTGAGGACTTCCAGCCGGTGCTATGGGGGCCTTCCCCCTCACTTTTTACGCCCGAGGAGGCTTCCAGGCACCCGGCTAAGCATTTTTAACACGTTATGGAGCTTTTTGAGGACTTCCGCATGGAGCTCAAGGGCCGTTCCGCCTTGCTTTTTACGCCCGATTGGGCTTCCAGGGACGCGGCTAAGCATTTTTAACACGTTATGGAGCTTTTTGAGGACTTCCAGCCGGTGCTATGGCGGCCTTCCCCCTCACTTTTTACGCCCAAGGAGGCTTCCAGGCACCCGGCTAAGCATTTTTAACACGTTATGGAGCTTTTTGAGGACTTCCGCATGGAGCTCAAGGGCCGTTCCGCCTTGCTTTTTACGCCCGATTGGGCTTCCAGGGACTCGGCTAAGCATTTTTAACACGTTATGGAGCTTTTTGAGGACTTCCAGCCGGTGCTATGGGGGCCTTCCCCCTCACTTTTTACGCCCGAGGAGGCTTCCAGGCACCCGGCTAAGCATTTTTAACACATGGAGCTTTTTGAGGACTTCTGCATGGAGCTCAAGGGCCGTTCCGCCTTGCTTTTTACGCCCGATTGGGCTTCCAGGGACGCGGCTAAGCATTTTTAACACGTTATGGAGCTTTTTGAGGACTTCCAGCCGGTGCTATGGGGGCCTTCCCCCTCGCTTTTTACGCCCGAGGAGGCTTCCAGGCACCCGGCTAAGCATTTTTAACACGTTATGGAGCTTTTTGCGGAGCTCCAGCCGGTGCTTTGGGGGCCTTCCCCCTCGCTTTTTACGCCCGAGGAGGCTTCCAGGCACCCGGCTAAGCATTTTTAACACGTTATGGAGTTTTTTGCGGCGCTCCAGCCGGTGCTTTGGGGGCCTTCCCCCTCGCTTTTTACGCCCGAGGAGGCTTCCAGGGACGCGGCTAAGCATTTTTAACACGTTATGGAGCTTTTTGCGGAGCTCCAGCCGGTGCTTTGGGGGCCTTCCCCCTCGCTTTTTACGCCCGAGGAGGCCAGACAGACGGCGCAGCGCGACCTGGTACCTCGCACGGGACGCAGCACGGCCCCCGCGCAGAGCTCCAGGCGGCCGGGGTGACTTTTCAAAGCTGCCGCTGCAGCTGCGGCGGGGAGTTGCCTCCCTCCGGTGGACACGACGAGTAAATACACCAGCACTCGCACTTAGATTTCTTTTTTATTTTTTTTTTATTATTTTAGCTTCCATAATGTTACGGGGCGCGGACACTAACCCACGCCGGGCAGGACAGCTCGAAAGGCGGACTGGCATTCAAGGAAGCCCCGCCAGCCGGTCGAAAATAGCATTACACCGCCATTGGGAGGTTTGTTCAATAACATTCGAATTCATTAAACTAAATTTTTTGAAAAATTCTGTTATCATTGGGAGGTTTGTTCAATAACATTCGAATTCATTAAACTAATGGTTGATGACTTGAGAATTATGCTGACTCATTCGCATCGACTATTTAGGAAAATCTGAGATAAATATCATTTGCATAATAATTTGGAACACGGTGCCTTGTTCCAAATTATTATGCAAATTGTATTTAAGTGTCATAAAGATTACATTTTTTGTTTTTCAAGTAAACTCAGGGACGGTATTGTATGTCTCGGTATTGTATGTCTCTTTAAATGACTGAAATCAATCTCAGTCACGTGATAGTCACATGATAGTCTGCCAGGTGAGCCCAATTAAGGAAAGTCTACTTAAGTTCCGCGTTTTTAAGCGTTCGGCCATTTCGATTAACCATGGGGAAGAAAAAGGATCTCTCTGCTGTCGAAAAGCGTGAAATCGTTCAATGCCTTGGACAAGGTATGAAGACCTTCGATATTTCAAAGTCAAAGTCAAAGTCAAAGTCAAAGTCAAAGTCAGCTTTATTGTCAATCTCTCCACATGTCACAACACACAAAGAGACCGAAATTACGTTTTTCTCTATCCCACGGTGACGAGACACATAACACGATAGACATGTACGCGACACAATATAAAAACAAGAAGGCAAAAATTCTAACAATCAATAGTAAGAGTGATGAATAAATAATAAATAAACAGATAACACAATAAATAACGGAGCCAGCAAGCATAGCGCAAAAGTAAAAAACATCATAAACAAAAAGGCACAAACAATAAATAAGAGTAATAACAAATAATAAATAATAAGAGCCAGTGTGCATTCAGACAGTTCAGACAGTGAAAGTACAGGACGCTACGCAGAACGGGGGAGCGAGTTCAGGATCCTAACAGCCTGGAGTATGAAGCTGTTTGAGAGTCTGGAGGTGCGGGAGCGCAGGCTTCTGTACCTCTTCCCAGAGGGCAGAAGCTCGAACAAAGAGTGAGCGGGGTGACTCGCATCACTCACAATCGTGGTCGCCTTGCGGGTGAGATGGGAGGTGTAAATGTCCTTCAAGGAGGGGAGCGAAGCACCAGCAATCTTACCAGCAGTGTTCACTATGCGCTGCAGGGCCTTCAAGTTGTAGTCAGTGCAGCCGCCACCCCAAACAGCAATACAGCTGGAGAGGACGCTCTCAATGGTGCCGCGGTAAAATGCAGTCATGACGGCCGGAGGAGCGCTCGCTCGCCTAAGTTTCCGCAGGAAGTACAGGCGGCGCTGGGCTTTCTTTGCCAGTGATGCGGTGTTGGTGGACCAGTAGAGATCCTCACTGATGTGCACCCCCAGGAACTTGGCGCTGCTCACTCGCTCCACCACAGCACCGTCGATGGTCAGCGGCAGGTGTTGGGTGTGACCCTTCCGGAAGTCCACAACAATCTCCTTGGTCTTGTCGACGTTCAGCAGGAGGTTGTTGTCCCTGCACCACGTGGTCAGAAGGTCAACCTCAAGCCTGTATTGAGTCTCGTCTCCCTTGGTGATGAGACCCACCAGAGTCGTGTCGTCAGCAAACTTCACGATACGGTTGTCGCTGCAGGTTGCAGTGCAGTCATGCGTCAGGAGGGTGAAGAGCAGCGGACTGAGCACGCAGCCTTGGGGGGCCCCCCGTGCTCGGCGTGATGCTGGCGGAGATTTTGTCGCCAACACGTACTACCTGTGGCCTCTGACAGAGGAAGTCCAGTAGCCAGTTGCAGAGGTAGGTACTGAGGCCCAGCGCGTCAAGTTTGCTGATGAGGCGTTGTGGCACAATGGTGTTGAAGGCAGAACTGAAGTCCACAAACAGCAATCTCACATACGAGTCCCTCCTCTCCAGGTGGGTGAGGGCCGAGTGGAGGGCAGAGCAGATGGCATCCTCCGAAGACCGCTTGGCTCGGTACGCAAACTGTAAGGGGTCAATGGTGGGCGGGAGAACGGATCGGATGTGCTCCATGACAAGCCGCTCAAAGCACTTCATGATGATGGGCGTAAGTGCCACGGGGCGGTAGTCATTGAAGCAGGACGGAGCGGGTTTCTTCGGCACAGGTACGATGGTGGCAGCTTTGAAACACGACGGGACGATGGCCTGCTGCAGGGAAGTGTTAAAGATGTCCGTGAAGACATCCGTCAGCTCACCAGCGCAGTCCTTCAGCGCCCGACCCGGGATGTTGTCAGGGCCCGCCGCCTTACGGATGTTGATGGCGGCAAGCGCCCTCCTCACGCTGTCGGCGGAGAGGCACAGGGGCAGCTCGTGTGAAGGGGGAGTGGCCTTCAGCGGGCAAGTGCTGTTCTGAGCGTCGAAGCGAGCAAAGAAGCGGTTGAGGTCATTGAGCAGACGGACGTCGCCTTCACAGCTCTGCGGCGCGGGCTTGTAATCCGTGATGGTCTGAATGCCCTGCCAAAGGCTCCGTGCGTCCCTGCTGTCCTTGAAGTGGGCGGTAATTTTGCACGAGAACGCCCTCTTTGCTTCTTTGATGCCCCGGGACAGGTCGGCCCTCGCAGTCCTCAAGCCAGCCTCATCCCCTGCTCTAAAGGCTTTGTCCCTGGCCCTCAGCAGCCTGAAGACAGCCCCTGTCAGCCATGGCTTCCGGTTAGCCCGAGCGACGATGGATTTTGAGAGAGTCACATCCTCAATGCACTTCCTGATGTAGGAGGAAACAGAGTCAGTATACTCCTCAATGTCTGTCCGATCGTCGCAAGTGGCAGCCCTAATAAACATGTTCCAGTCAGTACAGCCAAAGCAGTCACGCAGTGCATCAGAGGCACCCTCAGGCCACACCCGTACCTGCTTGCGAACCGGCCTGGACGCTCTCACCATTTGTCTGTATGCGGGCAAAAGCATAACAGTGATATGGTCAGAAAGTCCAAGATGGGGGAGGGGGGCGGCTTTGAAAGCTCCTTTATGCGAAGAGTAGACCCGGTCCAGGAAGCTGTCGCCACGCGTAGGAAAATTAACATGCTGGTGAAGCCTCGGAAAAACAGACTTCAGGTTAGCATGATTAAAATCCCCAGCGAAGATGGTGAAACCGTCAGGGTGCGCTGTCTCTTGTTCACTGACAGCCTGGTACAGTTCACTAAGAGCCGCGACCCTGTCGCCTTCGATGTTGGAAGGCGGGATGTAAACCGCGACTAGCAGAGTCGCGGTAAATTCCCTTGGCAGGTAAAAAGGACGGCACTTAATGATCACGAACTCCGCCAGTGGCGAGCAGTGCTTGCATACCACTACAGAGTCCCGGCACCATTCGTCACGGATGTAGACGCATATTCCACCTCCACGAGATTTCCCCCCTTGTACAATGGCCCGATCCGCCTGATAGCACGCTAGCCGCTCCAGATGTTTTCACGAAAACTTAAGCGTGACCATCGAACTGTAAAGACATTTGTCGCTGATTCGGAGCACACGCGGGTTCGTGCAGATAAAGGCACAACGAGGAAGATTTCTGCAAGACAAAAACATCGAATTAAGAGGGCGGCTGCTAAGATGCCACTACAGACGAGCAAACACAGATATTCGACGCTGCTGGTGCCTGTGAAGTCCCACGAACGTCGAGGTGTAGGATCCTCCAGAGTCTTGCAGTTATGCGGAAACCCTCCATTCGGCCACCCCTAAACAACGCGAACAAGCAGAAACGGCTGCAGTGGGCCCAGGATTACATGAAGACTAATTTTCAGACAGTCCTGTTCACTGATGAGTGCCGTGCCGGGTGGAGTCGTGGATGGTTGGTGGACGGCCACCATAGCCCAACAAGGCTGCGACGTCAGCAAGGAGGTGGCGGAGTCATGTTTTGGGCCGGAATCATGGGGAGAGAGCTGCTTGGCCCCTTTAGGGTCCCTGAAGGCGTGAAAATGACGTCTGTAAAGTATGTGGAGTTTCTGACTGACCACTTTCGTCCATGGTACAACAGGAAGAACCGTGCTTTCCGTAGCAAAATCATCTTCATGCATGACAATGCACCATCTCATGCTGCAAGAAATACCTCAGCATCTTTGGCTGCTATGGGACTAAAAGGAGAGAAACTGATGGTGTGGCCCCCATCCTCCCCTGACCTCAATCCTATTGAAAACTTTTGGAGCATCGTCAAGCAAAAGATCTACGAGGGTGGGAGGCAGTTCACTTCCAAACAGCAGCTCTGGGAGGCTATTCTGACATCCTGCAAAGAAATTCAACCAGAAACTGTCCAAAAACTCACAAGGTCAATGGATGCAAGAATTGTGAAGCTGCTATTAAATAAAGGGTCCTATGTTAAAATGTAACTTGTTTGTTTTTGATTGAAATAGCTTTTGATTTCAGTAAATATGACCTCCTAATGCTGTAAATTCTAAAGATGAGCATTTCAGTTCATAACAACCTATAAAATGTTATAAAGCTCTGTTGTGCGTAATAATTTGGAACAGTGCATTTTGTGCATTTTAAGTTTTTTATTTTTGAAAAATTCTGTTATCATTCGGAGGTTTGTTCAATAACATTAGAATTCATTAAACTAATGGTTGATGACTTGAAAATTATGCTGACTCATTTTGCATCGACTATTTAGGAAAATCTGAGATAAATATCACTTGCATAATAATTTGGAACACGGTGTAGTTGCCAGCTGGCCACAGCGGGCCGCACCGACCGAGTCTGACTCGGACGGGGCGCAGCTTCCCGTCTGGGTGACAGCGGCGCTGAGAACGGCGGGGCGGCCGGAACCCCTTCGACCCCCCGGCTCCCACCAGTGTCGATCCAACTCCGCATCCTGGCCGCAGCGCGAGACCGGCGGGCCGCAACGACCGAGTCTGACTCGGACGGGGCGCAGCTTCCCGCTTGGGCCTCGGCGCGCGTGCCTCGCGCGGGCAAGTCGCCTGCACAGCGCCGCGCCCCCGACCCCCGCTTTACGGAAACGAAGCGAGCCTCAGCGGGCCGCAACGACCGAGTCTGACTCGGACGGGGCGCAGCTTCCCGCCTGGGTCATCGCACGTTCCCCCAGCTCGGGCCTGGGAGGCCGACGCCTTTCCCCCGGACCACCGCCGTTGCCCGCACGGTTCATCCTCGGGCCCCGCTGGCCAAGCCCGACCGACGTGCCACCCCCGTTGCCGAGTTCGCTCTTCCCGAGCTTCGTCCCCAACCCTCACGCGAACCGTCCGTCCCCCGACCGACCGACGGGAGCCGCTTGCCAAGCGACGTCAGCGTCCTACGGGTCTGAACTGGCCACAGTGAGAATCGCTTAGTTGGTGGAGCGATTTGTCTGGTTAATTCCGATAACGAACGAGACTCCGACATGCTAAATAGTTACGCCGCCCTCGAGCGGTCGGCGGGCAACTTCTTAGAGGGACAAGTGGCGTTCAGCCACACGAGATTGAGCAATAACAAGTCTGTGATGCCCTTAGATGTCCGGGGCTGCACGCGCGCCACACTGAGCGGACGAGTGTGTGCCACATCCCCTGCGCCGAGAGGCGCGGGTAACCATATGAACCCCGCTCGTGATAGGGACTGGGGACTGCAATTATTTCCCACCAACGAGGAATTCCCAGTAAGCGCGGGTCATAAGCCCGCATTGATTAAGTCCCTGCCCTTTGTACACACCGCCCGTCGCTACAACCGATTGGATGGCTTAGTGAGGTCCTCGGATGGGCCCCGCCGAGGCCGGTCACGGAGCCGGCGGCCGCGTCGAGAAGACGATCAAACTTGACTATCTAGAGGAAGTAAAAGTCGTAACAAGGTTTCCGTAGGTGAACCTGCGGAAGGATCATTACCGGAGATTGGAGCGGGAGCAGCGGCCCGCGTCAAACGCACAGCCGAGGGCGAAAGGCGTGCGGGGGGGAAGGCTTCCGCCGACTCTCCCCGCCCTAGCCCGGAGCGCCGCCTAGGACGACGGGGGAAGGGACTTTTTCCCGCGGCTCACGCACTCGTTCGCCCCCGCCTTAGCCGGGGGGCGTTCGGTGCCGGTGCGCGGGGTGGCCCCCGGCCCCTTAGACCAAAGCGATGAGCGGAGGATGACGGAGGAAGGACTGGCCCACCCAGGAGGGTAACCCGGACGTCTCCGGAACCGGACGGCCAGTGCGGGCGGTCGGCCGGCCCGGGACGGACCCGGGGCCACACCTGGGCGGGCGGCGCCGGCGCGCGGAGCCGGCCTCCTCGCCTGCCGCGCCCAAACAATGTGAGAGAGATTGACCCCGGCGCCGGCGCGCGGGTAAGCGGTTGGTCGGTATGTGGCCCGCGCGCGTGCGTCGTGTGTGGGGAAGGCCCGGTCGTCACACCGGCGTCGGCCCCCCGCCCACCGTCGCGCGACGTCACCGTCCGCCCCCCGCCCCTGCGCGCCCGCTCGACTAGCGCCGGCCGGACTCTACCTCGCTGTCTTGAATTGGTCTCGGGTTGGCCACGGCCGGGGTCGGGCCCGGTGTCATCGGAGGCCTCCCACTCGGAACTATAACCCATTGCGGCGGGTACCCAACTCGCGGCCCGCCTTCGGCGGACCCTGGGGGGTTTAATGTCCACACCACACGCACGTTCTGAGGCGGGTGGGTGGCACCCGTTGCCGGAAGGTCGGAAAAAACATATTTTTGATCGTTGGAACTTGGCAACCACGGCGCGCTGCTGAGGGGAGCGCGGCGGTGGACGGCGGCGACCGCGCCAGCAAGCCCCGGCGTCTTTGCGCGCCGGCGGAGGGTCTGCGCGCGGCGTAACGCCAGCTTCCCCGTCCGGCGGTTTGGACGGCGGCGACCGCGCCAGCAAGCCCCGGCATCTTTGCGCGCCGGCAGAGGGTCCGCGCGCGGCGTAACGCCATCTCCCCGTCCGCCTCGAAAGCTCGCGTCGGAAACGAAAAACAATGTACAACTCTTAGCGGTGGATCACTCGGCTCGTGCGTCGATGAAGGACGCAGCTAGCTGTGAGAACCAATGTGAATTGCAGGACACATTGATCATCGACACTTCGAACGCACTTTGCGGCCCCGGGTCCGTCCCGACTTCCGTGGTGGAGAGGCCGAATTTTCGACATTCGCGGCCGACCGGGGAACCGTCGCCACTCGGACAAGTTGTGCGGCAGCCCACGCTCGCACTTAGAAAATATTCTGAAATTCTCACCGACCTCCGTGGTGGAGAGGCCGAATTTTCGACATTCGGATCCGACCGGGGAACCAGCGCGCCTCGGATAGATTGCGTGTCAGCCCTCGGTGACATTTAGAAAATATTCGCAAAATTTTTTCGGACCTCCAGGACCGCTTTTTCACCGTCGCTGTCCGACCGGGGAACCGTCGTAGCTCGGACAGTTCGTGTGCCAGCATCCGCTGGCACTTAGAAAAATTTTCAAAAAGAAACAAAACTCTTCTGCGCATACGTGCCGACTATATTTTGCGATTAGGGGGTAAAGGGGATGAGTGCAGTAACTAGGGGGACCAACTCATCGTACTCTGGCGCACCAACAGACCAAAGCCGGTACTGCATCAGAGCTTACCCCTGGTACCTGAGCGGTCGCTCCTGGTACCTCAGCGCTCGCCCCTGGTACCTGAGCGCTCGCCCCTGGTACCTAAGAGCTACCCCGGCTGCCGCGAGCGATGCCCGGCGAGGCTTCCAGAGCATTTTCGACGGCCCGCTGGTCTTATGGAGCTTTTTTGGGACTTCCGTGTGGAGCTTCAGGGCCGTTCCGCCTAACTTTTTACGCCCGATTGGGCTTCCAGGGACGCGGATAAGCATTTTTAACCAATCATGGAGCTTTTTTGGGACTTCCGTGTGGAGCTTCAGGGCCGTTCCGCCTAACTTTTTACGCCCGATTGGGCTTCCAGGGAGGCGGCTAAGCATTTTTAACCAATCATGGAGCTTTTTTGGGACTTCCGTGTGGAGCTTCAGGGCCGTTCCGCCTAACTTTTTACGCCCGATTGGGCTTCCAGGGATGCGGCTAAGCATTTTTAACCAATCATGGAGCTTTTTTGGGACTTCCGTGTGGAGCTTCAGGGCCGTTCCGCCTAACTTTTTACGCCCAATTGGGCTTCCAGGGATGCGGCTAAGCATTTTTAACCAATCATGGAGCTTTTTTGGGACTTCCGTGTGGAGCTTCAGGGCCGTTCCGCCTAACTTTTTACGCCCGATTGGGCTTCCAGGGACGCGGATAAGCATTTTTAACCAATCATGGAGCTTTTTTGGGACTTCCGTGTGGAGCTTCAGGGCCGTTCCGCCTAACTTTTTACGCCCGAATGGGCTTCCAGGGACGCGGATAAGCATTTTTAACCAATCATGGAGCTTTTTGAGGACCTCCAGGCTGAGCTCCAGGGCCGTTCCGCCTAACATTTTACGCCCGATTGGGCTTCCAGGGACGCGGATAAGCATTTTTAACCAATTATGGAGCTTTTTGAGGACCTCCAGGCTGAGCTCCAGGGCCGTTCCGCCTAGCTTTTTACCCCCGATTGGGCTTCCAGGGACGCGGATAAGACATTTTTAACCATTATGGAGCTTTTGAGGCCTCACCAGCTGAGCCTCAAGGCGTTCCGCCTAACATTTTACGCCCGATTCGGGCTTCCAGGGAGCCGGATAAGCTTTTTAACCAATTATGGAGCTTTTTGAGGACCTCCAGGCTGAGCTCCAGGGCCGTTCCGCCTAGCTTTTTACGCCCGATTGGGCTTCCAGGGATGCGGCTAAGCATTTTAACCAATCATGGAGCTTTTTTGGGACCTTCCGTCGTGGAGCTTCAGGGACGTTCCGCTAACTTTTTACGCCCGATTGGTCTTCCAGGGACATTTTTAACCAATCATGGAGCTTTTTTGGGACTTCCGTGTGGAGCTTCAGGGCCGTTCCGCCTAACTTTTTACGCCCGATTGGGCTTCCAGGGATGCGGCTAAGCTTTTTAACAGATTATGGAGTTTTTTGCGGAGCTCCAGCCGGTGCTTGGGGGCCTTCCCCCTCACTTTTTTACGCCCGAGGAGCTTCCAGGCACCCGGCTAAGCATTTTTAAACAGATTATGGAGGTTTTTGGCGAGCTCCAGCCGGTGCTTTGGGGGCTTTCCCCTCGCCTTTTTACCGCCCGAGGAGGGCTTCCAGGCACCCGGCTAAGCATTTTTAAACAGAATGTGGAGTTTTTTGCGGAGCTCCAGCCGGTGCTTTGGGGGCCTTCCCCCTCGCTTTTTACGCCCGAGGAGGCTCCAGGCACCCCGGCTAAGCATTTTTAACAGATTATGGAGGTTTTTGCGGAGCTCCAGCCGGTGCTTTGGGGCCTTCCCCCCTCGCTTTTTACGCCCGAGAGGCTTCCAGCGCACCGGGCTAAGCATTTTTAAACAGATGTGAGTTTTTTGCGGAGCTCCAGCCGGTGCTTTGGGGGCCTTCCCCCTCGCTTTTTACGCCCGAGGAGGCTTCCAGGCACCCGGCTAAGCATTTTTTAAACAGAATGTGGATATTTTGGGGACTTCCAGCCGGTGCTCTGTAGGCTCTCCGCCTAACTTTAGTCCCAGGGTGAGGTACCAGGAGGTCGGCTAGACACGTGTCCGCTCTGCTGGAAGATCAGCGCCGTCTGGCGGACGCGCCGTGGTAAAGCGGGCAAACGGCGAGACTAACTATGACTCTCTTAAGGTCGACCGAGGTGAAATTGTCTCCGGTCCGACGGAACTTTGTGACTTCCCCACGCGCTCCCCGGGGCCATTGGGAGTGCGTGCCAACGACCGCGAGATGGCCGAAAAAAGCTCCAGGAGAGCGGAAGGACGCTTTTTGAGCACCGCGGCGGAGATCGCGGAGCATTTATTAGGCGTCCAACGGGCCCAAAGCGGCCAGGCAGACGGCGCCAGCGCGACCTGGTACCTTCGCACGGGACGCAGCACGCCCCCCGCGCAGAGCTGCAGGCGGCGGGATGACGTTTCAGCGCTGCCGCTGCCGCGGCAGCGGGGAGTTGCCTCCTCGTGCGGACACGACGAGTAAATACACACCCGCATTCCAACTTAGAGCAATTGGCCTACTCTCCGCTCCGGCGACACTTTGTGACTTCCCCACGCGCTCCCAGGGGCCACCGGCAGGCCGCGCACACGGGCCGAGGTGGCCGGAAAAAAGCTCCAGAGAGGGGATGGACGCTTTTTAAGCACGCGGCGGTGATCGCGGAGCATGAATGACTTCCAGCGGGCCGCGAACGCACCCCGAAGCGGCCGGACGAACTTTGTGACTTCCCCACGCGCTCCCGGGTTCACCGGGAGGCCGCGCACACGGGCGAGGTGGCCGGTAAAAAAACCAGCAGAGCGGGTGGACGCTTTTTACGCACCCGCCCGGCGGTGATCGCGGAGCATTATTAGGCTTCCAGCGGGCCCGATTCGGCTCGGCTGACCGCGCAGCGCGACCCGGTACCAAGCACGGGACGCAGCACGCCACCCCCGCGCGGAGCTCCAGGCGGCCGGGATGACTTTTCAATGCTGCCGCTGCAGCTGCGGCGGGGAGTTGCCTCCTCCGGTGGACACGACGAGTAAATACACAGCACTCGCACTTAGAATTTTTTTATTTTATTTTATTTTTCATGCTTCCATAATGTAGCGCGGACACTTACCCACGCCCGGCAGGGCAGCTCGGAAGGCGGACTGGCTTTCTAGGAAGCCCGCCGGCCGGGTCCGCCTAACTTTTTACGCCCGAGGAGGCTTCCAGGCACCCGGCTAAGCATTTTTAACACGTTATGGAGCTTTTTGAGGACTTCCGCATGGAGCTTAAGGCCGTTCCGCCTTACTTTTTACGCCCGATTGGCTTTCAGGGACTCGGATAAGGGCATTTTTACACGTTATGGAGCTTTTTGAGGACTTCCAGCCGGTGCTATGGGGGCCTTCCCCTCACTTTTTACGCCCGAGGAAGGCTTCCAGGCACCCGGCTAAGCATTTTTAA